>NC_081842.1:99905064-100165656 GCF_963259705.1 Myotis daubentonii | reverse complement strand
GTTTCAGTGATTAATCTGTGTGAAAATATATGTTTCTCTCATTCTCTCCACTGATTAATACAATTTCAAATGGAAAGTGTGATAAGCCCCAATCTTTTGGTGCAATTCCTGTATCCCTGCTCCAGCCCCAATTTCAAAGAGAGTAAGATCAGAGTGTTCCTTTTCCTTTTTCCTTTGAAAAAGAAACTGGCAATTCTCCCCATTTCTTCTTACAGCCGACATTTAGGATAATCAAGACAGAGTTCTTACATTTCCTGTTTCCATGGAATCTGTAGGTGTAAAGTTTCCAGGATGCTCTGTTAGTCCATAAAACCATCATCAGATTTCTAGTCTCTTGACCTTAACTTAGATCTTCAGAAATATAATGCAGGGGTCCTTTCAACAGAGAAAGTTTGCATGAAGGGCCTTTTAAATGATTGCTTCTCAACTTTCGGCATGCCTTTCATGATTTCACACTCTGGCTATTTTTTGCATCTTACTGACATTTTTCAGTTCCCTTGAGGCATGTATTACAGTACACACACTACTCCTGGTTAGATAATCACAAGTTTAGATATTTGTGAATGTTTAGGTTCTAAAGAAGGAAAGTGCCTTCAGGCAAACATATTTGTCAACATAATCATAGAAAATCTCAGAAAATTTCATTTGGGTATGAAATTTTATATATATATCTCCCTCATATGGTCCTTTATATTATTTATTTTTGCTATTGTTCTTTGTTTGGCTTGGGATGTATATATATATATATATATATATATATATATATATATAATCATATATATATCTTATATATATAAGATATATATATATCTCACATATATATTATATATATCTATATATAGATATGATATATATAACTCATATATATATCTCCCTCATATGATTCTTTATATTATTTATTTTTGCTATTGTTACTTTGTTTGGCTTGGGATGTCCCTTTCTGTTGATTTATTTTTAAACTAGAGTTAATATATCAGGGAAATTTTCTGACTTGTTGGAGTGAGGAAGGTGTGGAGATTATATGAAACTTGATGCCATTTTGATATTAAATTTATTTATTTTTTTCTAGAGATAAATTCTATGTATTAAGAGATTTTACTTTTAATTTTGTTTCCCCTTGGTTAATATGCATTAAATGCCCAAGTTAAGTGTGTTCTTAATGCTTTGCCAAGAACTCAGAATTCCTGGTGGAGTCAGGTGCTTAGGGAGATACCAACAAATGATCTCATATTAAAGTAAAGATATTTTAGTTCTTTATCTTATTTTCTAAGGGGAGGAGTAAATGGCAAGGTTGCTGATTGAATAGAAAGTTACATGTGATAAGATTTAACTTGGAAATGGATATAAAAATTAGAATTTTAGGTTAAACAGATTAGACATTCCTAACATTCCTATTTTACATTCTGATATAAATCTAAGATTGTTTTTATTAACCTTCACTTGTGAAGTCTTCTTTATTTAATCTTACACCGAACTTTATTGCATTTCAAGGCCCATTATCTGGACAGCTTAAAATTGGGCCGAAAGTTAACTAGTTTTTTGTTTAGGTTTCTAAAGGTAGTTATATTGATTTTGATCTAGAAGCTTTTAACTCAGGGACTCTTTTCTATATTCTGCCATGAAGGAAAGGATGATGCACTATCTATGTATGCTAACTTTAAGATTTGAGATTCTTTCTTTCCCTTATCATTCACCCATGCTTCTTTTCATGTATTATAGAATCTTAAATATATCATAGATGTTTATCATTTTAGTTCTTATAAAATTTCATAGACAAGCTCAAATAAAATCATTGAAAACTTTTATCTGTATGTGCTTAGGGAGGGAAGAGCTTATATTTAGAACTCTTACCTAAAAACATTCTATCACAAATTTGAGAGGTATTCTAGAAAGAATTGGTCAATTTGCAAAAATAAAATACTTTCTTCTCAGTGTTTTCACATGTAAAATGGCTGTAAAAAAATCAGAATTGGTACTACTTTTTCATATATCCTCTTTATGCATGCTGTTATGACAAATCTATGTGCCATTTGAGTGGAGATTAGTGCTACATTATTTCCCAGAGTACTAAAACCTAAATATATATATCAAGTGAAATTCTTTAAGTAAGGTATTTTTATGCCAAACAGAAATGTATTAATTAATATCTCCTGGACACTCTGATAATACTCGGTCCTCAATTACTATGTAATGGCATACACTGAGTTATTAACCTAAGAATCTTTTTAGCAAATTCATCTCCCTTCTGATGTCACAATCTGTGTTCACTATTGTTTTATAAAAAAATTGTCCAAGGCTATATAAAATACTCCTGAGGCCTATTTTCCAGATAGATAAATTGATCTATTTAAATAAGAAAATAAATATCTCTCTTCAACTGTAGTTACCAATTACTCAGAAGATTATAAATGTCTTAAAAGCAAAAGTAGTATATCATTCGTCTACTAGAGGCCCGGTGCATGAAAATTAATGCACTGGAGTGGGAGGGTCCCTCAGCCTGGCAGGCTCACAGTCCGAGAGCCCTCAGGGGTGGGAGGTGACCCGGCCATCAGGGGAAGGCAATGCCCCCATCACACCTCTGCTGCTGACACTGTTGGCAGCGCAAGCCTCAGCCAGTCCTGGTTACCTGAGCCTTGGGCAGCCCTGGGCGGCTGGGCAGCCACCATCTGAGGCTTGCCAGTGCCTCAGGCTGGCCCTGGGCAGCTGGGGGGCTATGGACAGGTCTGGCCACACCATGGGCCTGCCACCCCTTGCAGGGCTGAAAGGACTGGGGGACTACGGCGGGGCTGAGGGTACTGGGCGCCACCATCTTGTGGCTATGGGCGCTGCAATCTTAATGGTGTGATGGTCAATTTGCATATTCCATCTTTATTAGATAGGATATGGCCTTCTACCAGTACTTTACCTGAAGCAAGTGATAATAAGTGACATTTTAATACATAAACTAATGAATTAACAAATATAGAACTTATAAAAATCCACAGCATAATTTGCATGTTCCTTTCAGAATCATGAGCCATAGATAAGATACAATTAAAATTTGAGTCATGAGAATTTGAGATATTGAGATTTAGAATATGATTATAGATTCCATTTATGGACATAACTTAAATGGTATAAAACTTTCCTTATTTACCTTTATCTCTCAGAATTTCCAACAATTTCAAAATGTTGGGCTTATTGAATTGCTAACCCTTTCTAAGAGATAACTTCCATTCTCTCATAAATAGAAGTGCCTACTATGTTTTATTAGAATCGGGCTCTATGGTTTCAAATATCAGTTTTTTAATTTGTTTGTTTAACATTTATCAGATCATCTCAGTGATTTTATTAGTACTGTGTTTTAACATTAATTTAACAATTATTATAATTTTAGATCTTTAGACTAGCCATTGCAATGTCATCCATGTGACCTTTTAGTGGTAGTGTATAGTTCTAGAAAATGCCTTTGCAGACAAGTAACAGCAAATTTTAGCAATAATTAAAGGCTAGGTAAAACCTAACTATCCACCTTGGTATATCTGAGGAAGTCCCTCCTCCAGATATCTTTTACATTCATTACATTCTATTCTTCTATGAAAATTGAGTTATGAAAGTTTTCCATTCCAGGAGATCTTTTAGATGAATCATCAAATGAAATAGGGCACCTCTATTCACAATCCTATGAATCAGCATATGAAGTTCTTGCCATGTAAGAGGACTTTGCTGTGTTCTCCTGTCTCAAGTAACTGTGAGGACACTGCTGCAGAGTTGACAAGATTCACTCCCAACCGCCCAAAAGTGACTAATAAAGCCTAGAACACAGGGATGCTCATTCTCAGCCCAGGGATTTCCTACCAATCTTTCTAATCCTAAACCTAAAAGTAAAATCTAACAGCAGCAGCAACAACAACAACATGTGAAAAAGAGAAACAAAAACATAAAATCCTGTCCTATAAAGTAAATTTGCAACGCCATTTATATTTCTTATTTTAAGGGTGATGTTTATCCAGTGCTTTCTAACAACAAGCAGCATGTACTGTGCTAAACACTTTACTTGCATTTTATGATTTTATCTTTACAGACACTCAAAAGTGGACATTAACATTATCCTCATTTTATGAATGGAAAAATGACTTAGAATAGTTAAATAACTTTCCCATTTTTGCACAACCAGTAGGTATCCTAACTGGAATTTATTCAAATTTTATCTGAATTCAGAGCTTGGTTTCATAGCTGAAACAATAGTGAATGTTTACCAAAGAGCTGTCTCCTCTTAGAAAGAAAGGAAGAAAGAAAGAAAGAAGAAAGAAAGAAAAGTATACCATGGAAGGCTTAATTTGCTGAAGCACAAATGGGATACTTTAATATATTCAATTATAATTTATACAACAAAAAGTCTGTTATACAACTATTGGAGCAAAATTTCTTTTAGTGTTTTGTCAGGTACTTTTCTAGTAGTATTCGAGGGTCACAAGATGTTTTCTATAATATGGTTTCTTAACTGTTAAAACACACACACACACACACACACACACACACACACATACACATACTCACACACACACACACTTTTCCTGTAAAGGTGCCATTCTACTGAAATGTAAAAAGATTTGGGGTTACATTCTCAATTTATGTTGAACAAATGAAAATGTTTTTGAGTTCCCTTCCACCACCATCCTCCACCTCCTCCACTTGCCTTTTCTCCTCCTCCTCTTCTTCCTCTGACAATTAATACCAAGTTCTAGTTTGGTCTGGGAAAAACTGATATGTCTTGTGTACTTTATGACACACTTTAATTTGTGGCCTTTTACTATCATAGTTAATTGACTGTGAATCAGGAAGGAACTTTAAAACACCAATAAAATCTATAAATTTGTCTTAAAGAACAATGTTCTCTAAAAGCAATTATTAAATGGAAAGAGGATTTTTAAGTATATAATGTAGAGCAAACTCAATTTGTAGCTGAGATCTTTTGTTTTTCTAAATTTATTCACCCACCTATCCTGGGATACAGGCTACCAGTTCAATAGCCACTATCTCCAGGTGCCTATTTACATGCAAAGTATTTAAACTTAAATAAAATTGAAAATTCAGATCCTCATTTGAACTAGCCATATTTTAACTGTTCAGTAGCCACATGTAGCTGGTGGCTATGTCTAGACAGCGCAGATCACAGAAAGTTCTGTTGGACCACACTGCCCAGAATATTTGGAAATTTAACAAATCAAGAAAGTCAGAGAGAATTAGAGCAATCATTCCAATATGAGAATATTCTTTTTCCTTCCTTTACTTTTTTCCTTTTTAATTTCTCTATTTGAATAATTTTAATCGTGACCTAAACCATTAACATTTTTTGATATTTCAGCAAGACCACATTGGCTTAGCCATTTTATATCCACTTCAGTGTGTGTTTATGATATCGCTTGTAGAGATATGCTCCTCCAAGCCATAGAAGCACTGGGTTGTACTATTGCCTTGTACTTCACAATGTCAAACACTAGAAAGGAATGAGGAGACGATTATAAAGTTAGAATGTTACCTGATAGTGTATACTAAATGCAGTTATCTATATCTAGGACAGAGGAAGAGGGCTTGCCCAACTATCTGCCTTGGGGTTGGGCCACCTGTAGGGTAGTGATGGTCAGTGGGATGATTAAGAGTCAGGTTCTCAGACCAGCCTCTGCACCCCTCCTTTCACATCAATTATGTAGCTTAGAATGCATCCCAGGTTTTCTATTTTACCTTATCTATAGGTAATTTGTAACTGGTCAATATCTTTCTAGAAACTCTAAAATTATTGTTAAAATTTTTTTCCAGTTAAGTACTTTGCTTTTTTTCTTAGTTTATGGCATCTATATTAAATTGTATTGTTGAAACAGTAAAATACTTTACCTGTAAGTAACACTTGAACCATTTACATTTAAAGACACATGGCAATCCAGACTATACATTATTCCTGCAATCATTACATTTAAGGTACACAGTGTCTAAAACATTCTTACGGGGTGATTGTCCTGGTGTTTTCAGCATCCCAACCATTCAGGCGGTCTCTCTAGTCTCTGTCTCCTGTTAGGACCTTCTCCAGTTTGCAAATAAGTCTCCTCCATTCCCAACCCTTTCTGCATGGGTTCTAGTGCCTTTGGATTCCAAGGCTGCCTTCTATTAGACACTATCCTGAGTTCTTTGTCTCAGAGTTTCAAGTCCACTGTATTTCCCCAAAAGATATCCATGCCACCTTCCAGAATGTTCCTTTTGGAGCCAAAAAGGAAGTGTCTTTGCTATTGGAGGAGAATATTATTCTTTTCTTCTTTATTCAGAGTACCAGGTATTATACTAGCAGTTGAGGAAGAAGAAGGTATAAGACAAAACATCTTACTAGCAAATTGCTCATAACCTCAACTACTTGTTCAAATCTGAATTTCCATTATAATTCCCTGTATTTGTATTACAATATGATATATAAATGTCAAAATGAAACACATTCCTTTTTAAAAGGTGAAATGTATCTACACCTCAGTGTGTTTGGACCACCTCTATCCCTTCTAAGATCTATTGCCCATATCTTTTTTAATCCTTTGAGATTTATTATTTCAGAAAACTTAATTTTAGCTAGGTCATACATAATTAACATTTTTATCTATGGAAGAAATTACAATGTAAAATAAGAATTGTCAAAACAGTGAAAGCTAAAGAAACTTGGATGTCAAGTTGAAGGTTGGCACTTAGCTTAGAAGTATATCAATCTATTCTTTTATTCATAAACTATATATAAAAATTAGTGATTTCATTACTGTGGATTCTGGAAATGAGGTATTGCTAGAGTGGTGTAACATATACACTGAGTGACCAGATTATTATGACCACCTGATGTTTGTAGGCAAATATGCTATAATTTCACACTGAAGTTGCTAGAGGGCCAGACCATTATAAATAGAGAAGCAGTTTGTTTACCACGACAGTAGAAGTGATTTTTTTCTGAAGATATGGGTAAACAATGTGATTTAACAGCCTTTGAAAGCAGGATATATATATATATATATATATATATATATATATATATATATATATATATATATATATATATATATACACACACACACACACACACACACACACACACATACATACTGAGTGACCAGATTATTTTTTTTATTTTGTTTTATTGCTTAAAGTATTACAAAGAGTATTATATATGTCTCCTTTTTCCCCCCCTTGACATTCCCCCAGCCTCCCCTACCCCCCAGTGTCTTATGTCCATTGGTTATGATTATATGCATGCATACAAGTCCTTCAGTTGATCTCTTACCCCCCTCCCACTCCCCAACCCTCCCCAGCCTTCCTGCTGTAGTTTGACAGTCTGTTCGATGCTGTGGCCAGATTATTATGACCACCCCATCAGTACTTCGTTGGGCCACCTTTTGCCTTCAATACTGCGGCAATTCTTCTTGGCATTGACTCCAGGAGATGTTGAAATGAGATGCGAGGAACCTGACACCATGCCCGATGAATAGCACTGTCCAGTCTGTGAGATTTGATGGTTGTGGAACCAGCTGCCTGATGGCTTTTAACTTCGTCCCACAAATGCTCAATTGGATTGAGATCTGGTGATTGTGGGGGCCACCTAAGCAAGGTAAAGTCTCCCTCATGTTCTTGAAACCACTCCTGCACAATATGGGCACCGTGGCATGGCGCATTGTCTTGTTGGAAGAAGCCATCTCCATTGTGATACGCCATCAACATGACAGGATGAACTTGATCAGCAATGGTACTTAGGTATGTTGTGCTATTCAGACGTTGTTCCACATGAATTAAAGGGCCCAAATCATGTCAAGAAAACATGCCCCAAACCATAACACTGACCCCAGCAGCTTGAAGGGTTGTACTCATGCATGGGGGTGCATGCTTTCATGCTGTTTCCGCCAAATTCTCACTCTGCCATGTGCATGATGCAACTGGAAACATGATTCATCGGACCACATGACTTTTTTCCAATGCTCAACTCTCCAATCCTTGTGTTCCTGTGTGAATTGGAGACGTTTTATCTTGGTAACTGCAGACAGCAAAGTATTCGAACAGGCCTTCGATTGTTTTGCTGATACTTGCTCCATGGCTCTGAGCACCAACAATCATCCCACGTTCAAAGGCTGTTAAATTTTATTGTTTACCCATATCTTCAGAAAAACATCACTTCTACTGTTGTGGTAAACAACCTGCTTCCCTATTTATAATGGTCTGGCCCTCTAACTACTTCAGCGCGAAATTATAGCTAATTTGCCTACAAACGTCATGTGGTCATAATAATCTGGCCTCTCAGTGTATGTTCAATAGCTATTGTTTTTGAATTACTAAAATTTCCACTTCTGTAATATATATGAAAAAACCTAACATGCACGCCTATGTTCACTGTACCATTATTTACAATAGCCAAGGCTTTTTGGAAGCAGCAGCCCAAGTGCCCATTAGTAGATTGATGGGTAAAAGAAGCTGTGGTACATTTACACAGTGAAATACTACTCAGTTATATATATTTAAAAAAAAAGAGAGAGAGGAAAGGAAATATTACCTCTTGCAACAGAATAGATAGCCCTGGAGAGTATTATGCCAAGTAAAAAGAGACAGTCAGAGAAAGATAAGTACCACACAATGTCACTTATGTGTGGAATGTAATGAACAAAATGAACTGGCAAACAAAATAGAAACAGAGGCATGGACACAGAGAACAGACTGGCAACTGTCAGAGAGGATAGGGGTTGGGGGGCTGGGTGAAAAAAAGGTGATGGGAGTAAGCAAAAAGAAATGCAAGGAAAAAATAAACCTCATAGACACAGACAACAGTGTGGTGATTCCCAGAGGGAAAGGAGCGTTGGGGGAGGTAGAAGAAGGTAAAATGGCATAAATGGTGATGGAAGGAGACTTGACTTTGGGTGGTGAACACACAATACAATATATGGATGATATATTATAGACTTGTATATCTGGAACCCATATAATTTTATTAACCAATGTCACCCCAATAAATTCAATTAAAATAAATAAATAAACAAACAAAAATAATAAAAGTAAAATAAAATTCAACATACCTGACTGTCAGATGAGTTTTAAAGTCCTTCATTGTGCAAACTTTGTTTCTGTGACCCTGAGAAATTTTAATACGGATCAATTTAACTACTGGTGACAGAATAAACTGTAGCTGTAATCCAGTATGTGTTGTGGATTCAAATTAGTTATGGGTTGTGCTTTTCCCTCTATAGACAGAAACTTTGCTACATATACAGTGGACACAGAATACTTGCCTCTTTTGTCTGTCACTTGTTCATATTTAGCATTACCTCTCGCTTTCTTGTGTGGCCCAATTTGAAATTACATATTATGGAGGTATTTGAAATTGTAGTAATAAATATGTGTTCTACACATTTTTAATCACTTCCCAGTCTACATTAGCCTTTTAATTATTAATAAAGTGAGATCTATTGATTTCCTCCAGTTGTTCTAACATGAATCTGACCTAATCCTGCCTCAGGCTTGAGGGATTCTGAGATGAACGGCAAATCCTTGAGCTAAACATTAATTTTGCGGGATTTAAACATAGTACGATATTTTTATTCCTGAAGGAGGCTACTCCTTTGTCTTCTCGCTTCTGAATTTGCAGAAGTATTAAGAACTTCGTATGTTTCATATTATATATACAAAGTAAATCTTGGACAAAACACGTTTGTGATGCCACTAAAATTTGACCTTTCTTATTGTTTTGTGCTGATACTAGTAATTTTACCAAGGATGCCCATAAGACAGGGGGTTCAGAAGACTTTAATACCATTTTTAATTTAAATTGAAGCCCATTTATTAGCAGAGCTTTTTTTTTTTCTGTGTTAAGTAGAGCACTATTTTTTCTAGTTATATTTCAAAACTTGTTCAATAACACATGTGGGTTTATTGAAAATGTTCTTTATGAAATTTCATTTTCAGTTTTCCTCTTTTCATTGACATAATATCAGTTAACATTTTTTATTTTGTCTACCTGTATAATTTGAGTGATATTTAAATTTTTCATATTAATATCTTACTTGTAAGAGTGTGTTTAACCAGGCTGGCAAGACTTGCTTTTAATTAGAAAGGTATATTTGGTCTGTTTGTCTATTAAAAAACACACACACCACAGTTTAGAGCTTTAAAGCTGTTGCATAGCAAGAACTAAAACTTCTAGAAGACTGAGAATAAGTACAAATGATCTATCTTATTTTATATGCTCAAATTTCATTTCTCAAGGATAGAAGAAAAATTGCCTCTCACTAGAGTATCACACAATGACTTGCATGTAAGTATATTTACAAATACATGAACTAATTTGTGAATGAATTAACTATTATATTCAATGGCAAATTTCTCAAACAATGATGCTTGATGTTGACAGGTCTTTAGCCAAAACAGTTTCACATAGTTCAGAATATTCCTATTTTAAGAAAATTTATTATAGCTCATACTGATCAAAATGTCATAATATTATGATTAAATATATAATCATTAATTTACTATCCTACATAATAAAAGTTTAATATGCTAAGTGTCTGACCATTCATTTGACCATTCGACCAGTCTCTATGACTTGCACTGACCACTAGGGGGCAGACACTCCAACCTATAAGTTAGCTTGCTGCTGATTGGGACTGGGCAAGATGGGCCAGACATGCCCTAGAGCCCTCCTGTGATCCCTCCCTGGTCCTAATCGTGCACTGGTGGGGTCCCTTGGCCTGGCCTGCACCCTCTTGCAACCCACGACCCCTTGGGTGATGTTGCAGAGCCGGTTTTGGCCCAATCCCCTCAGGCAAGGCTGAGGAATTCCACTGGTGCATGAATCCGTGCACCAGGCCTCTAGTTTATATTTACATATAAGCTGCTAAACATTTAAGTTGATCACTGTGGTTGTTCATTGCAATCAAATTTAGAGTTTTTATCTTTATTTTTTCAAGTATATTTTTATTGATTTCAGAGAAGAAAAGAGAGGGAGAGAGAAAGAAACATCAATGATGAGAGAGACTCATTGATCAACTGCTTGCTGAATGCCCCACACTGGGGATCAAGCCTACAACCTGGGCATATGCCCTGACCAGGAATTGAACCATGACCTCATGGTTTATAGATTAATGCTCAACCATTGAGCCATGCAGGCCGGGCATGGAGCTTTTATATTAATACTAGAGGCCCGGTGAACAAAATTCATTCATGGGGGTGGGGTGGGGGTCCCTCAGCTCGGCCTGCACCCTTTTGCAATCAGGGACCCCTTGGGGGATGTCCTACTGCTGGTTTAGGCCCAATCCCACAGGCAATCAGACATACCTCTAGCAATCCAGGACCACTGACTCCAAACCGCTCACCTGCCTGCTTGCCTGATCTCCCCTAACCATTCTGCATCCCTGCCTCACTGCCCCTAACCACTCTGCCTACTTCCCTGATTTCCCCTAACTGTTCACCTGCCTGCCTAATCATCCCTAAGCACTCACCTACCCACCTCATCACCCTTAACCACTCTGCCTGCCTGCCTGATAGCCCCTAACCACTTGCCTGCCTGCCTCATCACACCTAACTACTCTGTCTGTCTGCCTAATCGCCCCTAATCACTCGCCTGCCAACCTGATTGCTCCTAACTGCTCTCCTGCTTGCCTGATTGCCCCTAACTGCCTCTGCCTTGGTCCCTGCCACCACGGCTTCATCCGGAAGGACATCTGGAATGACGTCTGGAAGGTTGTTCTGTTTTCTGGTCTAATTAGCATATTACACTTTTATTATTATAGATAGTAAGCCAATAGGATATAATTTTATGTTTATATTATATAGAATATAATTATATATAAACTAAAGGCCCGGTGCACAAAATTCATGCACTGGGGGGTCTGGTCCCTCAGCCTGACCTGCCCCTTCTCAAGTCTGGGAGCCCTCAAGGGATGTCCTACTGATGGCTAAGCTGCAGTCTGGCCTCCCTCTGCAAGAGGCGACCACCCGATTAAGGGAAGGCCCCACCCTATACACCCCTTGCTGCTCCCGCCTCTGGCCTCCCTCTGCCGAAGGCGACCCTGCAATCAAGAGAAGGTGATGTCCCCATCACGCCTCTGCTGCTGCAACCGCCCAGCTGTGAGGCTGCCTGAGCCGCGGCCATCACAGCCACTGCAGCTTGCCTAAGCCTCGCCCTGGCCCTCATTGCCTGAGCGTCTGGCCCTCGCAGCAGCAGCGGCCATGGGCGGCCTGCCCGAACCTGGGGCTGGCCCTGGGCAAGCGGCAGCGGCCATCGGGAATGCTCACAGCTGCTGCCGCCCTGCTGGGCCCTGCCTCCCTGCCCATCCAAGCCTGCTGCGCATGCAGCCTGCTGATCGGTCATTACGTGACAGCGTCCTGACCGATTTGCATATTGCCCTATTATTAGATATATTATTCTGCTTATTTATTAAATCTACAGTAGAATTTACTAAACTCAGAGTTAATTTGAGTATTTACAATTAAAAACTGAGAAATGGAAGGTTACGTTTATTTGACTCAAGTGGCAAAAAAATAACAAAATGTTTTGATGTGTGCAGTCTTCCCCTATATAGTGATCCCTATAACTGCTTCTGATCCCAAATCTCAGGAAATTTGTTTTGAAGAACATAATAGTTTTTCAAAAGCAACCATGATTATAGTAACTTCAAAGAAGCAAGCATCTGTACTTGAAGATAGGCCAATGGATGCTAGCATCCATCTTCCATGAAAAAGCAATTGTGCTTTTCCCTGCTGCCACTTAGAGGGGCTTCCTCAGGGACCTTGTTAGATGCTTTCGTGTGAAGACCATTTGACCCACTTCTGATTAGTGTGCAAGTGTTCACGGCAATGGCTGCTGGGAGGGAGATGCCTTTGGCTGGTCACCTCTCTTTCCTTGAAGTGAAAGAAAAGCCTCAATGGAATATATTAAGGATAATAAAGGAAAGAAAAGACACCAGTTAAAAGTCGGTAGAAATATTGAACTACTAATAAAAAATTCTAACATAAACATATTTCCATACCAAGTGTTACGAGGATATAACAGGTTTCTATTTTGTGTTCAGAAGGGTTTTACTTCTGCATTTCTTTTTCTTGCAATATTTTAGAAATGTGTGTTTTAAGAATGCAAAGAGTCAGTGCCTCGCTAGCTCATTTTACCTTGGGTCAGTCAGTTTTCCTTTTTCTAGCTGAATACTCATGCCTACATTTGAATAACACTAAAATGTTAAAGTGTTTTTAAAAGTAACCATGGAAATACCAAGAATGTTTGGATTGTTAAAATTTCTAATAATTATCCGTATAGTTTTTATAGCCTTAGATAAACTTTTCACACAACCAAATTATCTGTTTGCATGAATATCAGCAACAGTTTTGACATCAAGAGATCAACAAGATCATAACTATATTATACCATCTTTAAAATTAAATGCCAATTTTTCAGTAATAACTATTATTCATTTTGAAATTTAAGGCACTGCTTACATAACTAGACCCAATATTTCTTTATTTCTTGTGTTAATAGGATGCTTACATGTACAAAGCAAACTTTGGAGAAACTAATTAATGATTTCTCTTAGTATTTTAATTCATTTGTACATATAGTTTACCATATAATCCAACATTTTCTCTCTTTACACTTACTCAATCATATAAGATTGCCGCAGTCTAATTTTTCATTAGGATATGTTAATTTTAATGTAATTTAATACATATCACAGCACTTTCCACACATATTGTTGAAGTACTCTTCTTTTTTATTTCTACTGCTTTATCCCTTTAAAAACCACAGCTGTTACTAGGCTCACAAAAATGATGTTGAATAACTGCTTACTTTTTCATTTTCCCGGAGGGGTGGGAGAACAGCAGGTACCATAGTCTTATCCCCAAAAAACAGATGTTACTTTATTAAAAATTGAATGTTTTGGAAAGAGTAGAAGGAGATTTATGCTTTAGGAGAGCAGCAAAATTAGGATAACAATATGAGATTGTCTAATTCAGATATGCAAGCTTTGCTTATATTTTATTGTCATATTTGATTTTAATCATATTTTAGATATGTGTGAACTAACAAAATGTCCAAAGTGTAACCTGATATTAATTTTTATCATAGTTTATCAACCAACAAGTTTTTCTGGAGTCTTACCATAAAATGGCATCAATATAAGTTCTGTAAAGAATCCAACTGTAACAGAATTTACATAATACAACACAGTTCTTCCCTTATGAGAGTTTGTTAATAACAAGTCACTAAATTATTTAATTAGTAGAATTTTCAAAGGAATTTTAAGGGTGTTTTATGATATACTAATCTACCATTTAAGTTTGTTTCACTGTAATTTTGTAGGATTATATTTTTATATAGATTAATTTAACTTCTTTAAAGTATGAACTCTTTTTCTCTTCAATTCATTTTGGAAGCTTGCTGAAAATTTCAACTACTAGGAAATCATTCTGCAATGTCTTAGCCTTTGGACATCTAAATAAATAAAAAAAATGTGTATTTTCAAATCTAGCAATAAGGTTTAAAAATTACATCAGAAACTTTTAAAGAAAACGTTTTCCCATCTTTAATTTCATTCATCTATTCCCAAGTTAAAATTCTGAAGATTTTTGTCAGGTCTACTTTATGGGTTAGTGTTTACATTTTTACATCCTAAAGTATCATGATAGGTAGTGCTTTCTCAAATACCATTCAACCATAAAAGATTAATATTTGTAGGAAAATAATAAAGGAATGGATTAAAATTCTAAAGTGAGGTAGTATGTTATTTACTTTAGATAATATTTATTTCTTGCTATGTCTCTGAGTTTTATTTTTATCTTTGAAATAATCAAATTACTAAGAGCCACCTGGCTGGTGTGGCTCAGTGGTTGAGCATGACTTTTGGACCAGGAGTTCTCAGTTTGTTTCCGTGTCAGAGTATATGCCCAGGTTGCATGCTGGATCCCAGTAGGGGACATGCAGGAGGCAGCCAATCAATAATTCTCTCATCATTGCTGTTTCTAGCTCTCTCTTTTTCCCTCTCCCTTCCTCTCTGACATCAATACAAAATATAAACAAAAATTACTAAGCCTACTCATCACATTCCAATGACAATGTAGTGACAAGAGTAACTACATGAAACACTTTGACTTTTAATATCATTATGTATTACTAGAGACTAATTGAGAATGATTATGCAGAATTATTGATTTTTAATTTATTTTTAAGCACTTGTATCTATTTGCAGGTGTTGATATCTATTCAGTGCTTTTCCCTCTACAATGCAAAATACCTTCTGAACACCATTCTTTTAGACTCTGCCATGATTAGATTGCTGTTGTTGAGTTTCTAGTTACAAAAGTATGTCAACTGCCAATGAGGATAGATAGTTTAAATCTTGCAATTAGTCAGTCAGCAAAAGTACACCATGCCATTTGTCTTAATATTGTCAATTTCACTTTATATCATTAGGCAAACAAAGAAAAGGAGCACACTTGTCTGGTCAAGTTATTCCATAATACTGTGGACCTACCAGTAGAACAATGTTTAGGAATCTTTGAGGTTTATAGTGAAAATGAATTCATTTAGAAAGTTGTGGCAAATTTAGATTATATGTAAACATAAGTTAAAATTTCCTGGTTACAAATACTCAAAAGGCATTTGAAGGTAAGACATATCTGAATTTCAGAAAAGATCTGACTGGGTGAATACTCCCCATATTATTATAGTATCTGGTTTATCAAAGGAAATATGCATAGTGTTACTATAGATATAAATCATGTATCTGGAAAATAATTATTGGCATCTTCATCCAAAAGAGAATCTATCAATGCACAGTGGGGAACTTGTATGTGACCAAAAGGCTTATTCGGAGACTGAGCATGACCTGTTTATCTGTTGCACCCTATCTATCAAGAGATTCTGTGAATATTTAACTAAATGCATAAATATTTACACAATGGAAACTCTCTTATGAAATGCATTGAAACAAGTCATATCTGAGAGTAATAATCAAAGAGTTTAGTTTTTATTGAGGAGTGGAAATATGTTCTCTATACCCATCCATCTTCAGGAGCTTCATCTCAGTATCTATTTTTATCTAGAAGTTTCTGTCCATCTTCTGGCTGACAGCCCATGTTATAGGTGAGAATACAATCAGTAACTTTGTTTGTTGTTTTAATTTATTTTTATTGAATTTCTTGGTAAACAGTCAATGAGTTTGACTAAAAAAAATCCCGAATAAGAACTCTCTTCATGTAACCCTGTGAATTTAGTAGCGACAACATTTGGCAAATATGTATGTGTTCCTTTAGGCAATGCATATATGCATCATATTCATCTATTCGTGAATGGCTATGAGTCATTCTACATTATTTTTAAAACTAGGGGCCCGTTGCACGAAATTCGTGCACTGGGTGTGTGTGTGTGTGTGGGGGGGGGAGTGTCCCTCAGCCCAGCCTGCCCCCTCTCACATACTGGGAGCCCTCAGGCGTTGACCCCCATCACCCTCCAATCGCAGGATCGGCCCCTTGCCCAGGCCTGACGCCTCCGCCAGAGGCATAGACCCCCATCACCCTCCGATCGCAGGATCGGCCCCTTGACCAGGCCTGAGGCCTCTGGCCTAGGTGTCTGGCCCGGGCAACGGGGACCCGCAGCTGCAGCGGCCCCGCCATCGTGGGCTCCACTTTAGGCCCAGGCAAGGGGCCCCTAGCTCCCGGGACTGCCAGCTTCGACCGTGCCCAGCTCCCATCGCTGGCTCCACCCCTACTTCCTGCTATCACTGGCCAGGGCGGCAAAGGAACCTGATTCTCCGATCATGGCTGGGGGGCAGGGCAAAGGCGGCCCCAGGGCCGCCTTTGCCCTGCCCCCCATCTCTTAGCTCCCCCCTGGGTTTCCGATCACTGTCAGTGGCAGGGGGCTTCTTCCTGCTTTCCCTTTCGCCTCCCTGCATTGTGCCTACATATGCAAATTAACCGCCATCTTGTTGGCAGTTAACTGCCAATCTTAGTTGGCAGTTAACTGTCAATCATAGTTGGCAGTTAACTGCCAATCATAGTTGGCAGTTAACTGCCAATCATAGTTGGCAGTTAATTTGCATATAGCCCTGATTAGCCAATGAAAAGGGTATCGTCGTACGCCAATTACCATTTTTCTCTTTTATTAGATAGGATGTTTATTAGCAATAAGTTGTGGTTTTAAATTGCATTTGTTTTTAAGACTTTTTTAACTTAATGCAAAATATAAAATTGTAGGGCTCTAAATTATCTTGGAGAAAACTGTTTCACTTTTCTAATATAATCTCTTTGTCACTTTCATGTGTTTCTAAATATATTTTCCATTCTGTCGCTTACCTTTTCAGTCTTTTAAGATGTCTCTTGATTCATAGAAGTTTTAATTTTAAGTTTAATAACCTCTTGTTTTATGGTTCCCACTTTCTAAATTTTGTTTAAAAAGTCTTTCCCTACTCTTTCCCTATCATCTGTGTCCATGAGTTATGCATCTATGCATATAAGTTCTTTGGTTAATATCTTCCCACCCACCCACCCAACCCCATCTTCCCTCTCCTTAACATTTCTTTTCTGTTCATGGTGTTCTTGTTTATTTTTCTAGTCCTTTATGGCTTTAAAATATACTTTGTCTATTATTTTTAAGGAATTAGGGTAGAAATTATGATGTAATGTGTGTCCTTAGTTTGTAATTTTGATCCAACCTTCTTGTTTATAATAAAAACTTGTGGCCCAGTACACGAATTCGTGCACATTGAAAAGACATTAATTAGAAGAAATATATTAATATCATTATTCACCCTTTCTCTATAATAGAAGTGTCAACCAAATTCATGATCAACAATGACAGATCAAAACCTGTGTGCAATTGGCACCAGAGAGAGCTTTATATATGTAGATAAACTTGCTTAATTAGACCTGTTTTCTGATTTAGCTAAACTTTTTCCAGCCCAGTGAAGCACCCCAACTTCTCTTTCAGGTACATGTCAGCAACACAGCAGTAAATATCAACATGAAGCAGATTATTATTATAGATCACGCAGGGAGAACAAAGGGTAAAATATTTAACTGCAGCAGTGTTTGACTATATTCTGCGCAGTGAGGAAACCTGAAGTCATTTTCAAGGTCCACCATTTCTTACTTCTTTTCAATCGGGTCAAGCTTTATAAATCTCCATTTTCTGGCTAATGAAAAGAAAATAGGATTCCATCGAGTCTCCTATCTACCTACTTCAGGACTGAGAAGTTAAAGACACAGTGACAGGGGCTTAGCCTGGGATGAGCTGCTACTGTCCTGGTTGCAAGTCTCCTGGGGACCCTTAGATTGTAGGAGAAAAAGAGCAGAGATACCAGGTGTAAGAGCTTCTTCTAGCTCTGTGTTGGATTCTAAATTTACCTGAAAAACCTTTTAATTACTTAATTTCATTATATATGCTATTTTAGAAAATTTAGGCAATTAGAACAAACAAGAAGAGAAAAAACATGCAGAGAGAGAGAGAGAGAGAGAGAGAGAGAGAGAGAGAGATAGATTTTAAAACATTTTAAAATCCTAGTACCAAAAGAATGTTTTTAACATTCTATATAATAAAAGGCTAATATGCAAATTGTCCCCTCGGGAGTTCAACCACTCACTATGATACACCCTGACCACCAGTGGGTGGTGCAGAATGAAGGCAGCCAGGGGAAGGAAGGCCTCTATCAGCCCTGATTGCCAGTGAGGCCTGGGGGCCCTATCTGTGCACAAATTTTATGCACCAGGCCTCTAGTTTAGGTTACTAGCTATCATTATATTTTCTAAGCATGTAGAATTATATAGTACATTATAACTATTTCATTTATATATGTAATATATATTATATATAAACTAGAGGGCAGGTGCATGAAATTCTTGCACGGATAGGGTCCCTAATCCTGGCTAGTGATCATGGCTGATCTGTAGGGTGATTGGTGGGGTGATCAGGGACCCCTGTAGGAACCAGCCTTAGCCAGCCTGATGCCGCCCACTTGCCAGCCCTGCCCCCCACTGCTGCAGCTGGTTGCCTCCCTCTGCGGGGCAACCAGCAGGGCGATTGGGGGATCCCACTGGCACCTGCCTTGGCTGGCCTGGGGCCTGTGGGCTGGGGGCAGCTCCTGCGTTGAGCATCTGCCTCCTGGTGGTCAGTGCACATCATAGCGACTGGTTGATCAATCGACTGTCTACCCTCTAGTGGTCAGTGCACATCATAGAAAGTGGTTTACCAGTTGAAAGTCTGTCCCCTGGTTGTCAGTGCATGTCATAGTGAGCAGTTCAGCAGCCTTAGCATATCATTAGCACATTATGCTTTTATTGGTTGAATGGATGACTGGATGATGGACACTTAGCATATTAGACTTTTATTATATACTAGAGGCTTGATGCACAAAACTTGTGCAAGGGGCTCAGCCATCGCAGCCACTGCTCTTGCCTTGACCCTCGCAGCTGCAGAGGCTTGCCTCGGGCCTCGCAGCTTCAGCTTCATCCAGAAGGTCATCCAGAAGGACATCTGGAAAGACGTCAGAGGGTCATTTGGCTGTCTGGTCTAATTATCATATTACACTTTTATTATTATAGAGAAGGATTATATACATTAATATTTATTTCAATAATTGGATGATAATTCATTTTTAAGTCAATTATATGACCTTCCCTTCACACTTAAGTGGGCTTTAGACATATAAGCAATCTCTTTCAACTTGGGGAAATAAAAATACAGGATTTTCAGAGAAGATGCAGGAATATATAGTTTGTTTGGGATGTAGGCAGGGAGACTAAAAAGATTGGTGTGGGAGGTTTTGATAGCAAGTTGAAGAGCTTATCTTTAATTTTTTTAACTTTGTCAGTGATATTTTTCAGTTTTTGAAATTTTAAGAGATTAATTAAGTCTAGCTGTATATACTTTGTATTTTGTACAATGTAAGATTATCTATGTAAAAAACAAATTCTTTACTTTGGTAAAGAACTTTTTCTGGGTCAACTTTATAGACAACAAGGATTTTTATTTGGCCTCTTTATAATGACTTTATTAAATCCAAATCTTGTGAAATATCCTAGAGTTAACAGTGATATTTTTTTTTCTTTCTGAAATTAATAAGACTCAAGCTCCTGTTTCAGAAACTATTAAAGACTGGATATCACATCTTAGTAGTTTGCTGTTATCAGGTGCCCTTGAGAGTGTTTGTCAAAAGACTAGTTAAATTGTTAGATTTGTTTATTTTTCATATTTCCCTTCTTCTAGTTCTCATTAGATGTGGATTTCAAGAAACTACATAAATGAACTGTAATGCATGATTTTAGGCAGGCACTTAAACTGTCAATTGCTAGAATAACCTAGTTAAATACTTTGAATGAATGATAAAGACAGTTAAGTTCATTTGGCACATTTATTCCCTTGATATCTAGAGTTCCAAAGAAAAACTCAACAGACAGGATGCCCTCATGAAAACATGCTTTGGCAAAAAGATATATTTTTATTTTGGCTTTGTAATCAGGATATGTGTTATAGAAATCTCTTAGTGATTTCTTCACAATGTATGGCTTGACAGACTAGTGTTTATTTTTCCATTGAAAATCAATAATATAGTTGATGAATCAGGAATCCGGAACCCATGCTGTTTGACATAAATTTCAACTTATTCCTTTTAAAGCCAAACTAAATCCCTATGCTCCTAAATTCACCAAGGATTAAACCATATCTTACTGAGGATTTGACCATTGCTGGGGACTTAACATTTGTGCCCCCTAAAATCATATGTTGAAATCCTAACCCCACAGTGGGATGATATTTGGATGTGGGACTTTTTGGAGGCCAGTAGGTAGTGAGAGTGGAGCCATCATGATGGGATTCGTGCCCTTATAAAAATAGAAAGGAGTGCCTGGCCGGTGTGGCTCCGTGGTTGAGCATAGACCCAAGAATGAAGAGGTCCCCAGATCAATTTCTGGTCAGGGTTGTAGGTTTGATCCCCAGCAGGGGGCGTGCAGGAGCCTGGTGATGGATGTTTCTCTTTCATCTATGTTTCCATCTCTCTATCCCGTCTCCTTCTCTCTCTCTCTCTCTCTCTCTCTCTCTCTCTCTCTCTCTTTCTCTCTCTCTAAACAAAACAAAACAAAACAAAACAAAAACACACACACACACACACAAAAAAACGGGGGAATTTTTTTTCTTTCTCTGTGTGAAGTTACAGCAAGAAGATGCTCATTGGCATTGCCAGGAAGCTGGCACCCACCAGTAGATCTGCTATTGCCTTCATTATGGACTTCCCAGTATTTATTCAGAACTGTGAGAAATGAATATTTGTTTTTTAAGCCACCCAGTAATTTGTTTAGCAGCCCAAACTGACTGAAACAATCACATGCATATGTTCAAAAATACATTCAGTTACTGGCCATGACAATGATTTACACTTATATGGTATTTAATGGTACTAAATATAGTTTATGCTTTTATGAATACATATGATGTGTATGTGCATGGGTGTGTATGCATATCCATATCTATCCATGTATCCTTCAAATTCTTTACATCTGTCAAAAGTAGAAGCAAGTATTTTGTCCAGAAAACTCAGTCCTAAATAACCTGCCAAAATCACATAACTCTAGGAATCAAGGTGATAAAAATGACACCTAAGCAGCCTGACATCCGTATAATGTACTTCCTAGGGCTGGTTTTTCCTGGGCTGGGTGGTATCAGATGGGAAAGAGAGGTAGTAGGGTAAGTGTGTGGAGAGACATGACAAGGAAAATGGTTAGTCTGTTTGAGAAAGGGATAGAATTAGAAACAGACACATTAAAATTATTTTTTATTTATTTACTAGAGGCCCGGTGCATGAAATTCATGCACTGTGGGGGTGGGGGATTCCCTCAGCCCGGCCTGCACCCTCTTGCAGTCCGGGACCCCTCAGGAGATGTCCACTTAAGCCGGCAGTAAGACATCCCTCTACAGTCCAAGATCCCTCAGTCTTTATCACCCACTTTCTTGCTGCTCCTTAGTGCTGCTGTGGAGGCATGAGAGGCTCCCACCACTGCCACTGCGCTATCCAGCTGTGAGCCTGGCGTCTGGCTGAGCGGCACTCCCCTGGTGGGAGCACACTGACTACCAGGGGTCAGCTCCCTCATTGAGCGTCTGACCCCTGGTGGTCAGTGTGCATCATAGCAACTGGTTGTTCCACCAGTTGTTCTGCCATTTGGTCGATTTGCATATTAGGGTTTTATTATATAGGATTTTTTATTGTTTTTTAAATTTATTTTAATATATTTTTATTGATTTCAGAGAGGAAGGGAGAGATAGAAACATCGATGATGAGAAAGAATCATTGATTGGCTGCCTCCTGCATACCCACCATGGGGATCTAGCCTGCAACCCAGGCATGTGCCCTGACCAGTAATTGAGCCGGTGACCTCTTGGCTCCTGGGAGATGCTCAACCCCTGAGCCACACCTGGCTGAGTGAAAATGATTTTTAAATGTGACTTCTTACAATTGTCATTTTGTGATTACTCTCACCACGCAGCTTGACTTTTGTATAAAGATTCTTTGTTTCTGGCTCAGGGTGTTATTATACATTCAAAAGGGCAGACCTTCAAAGTGAGAGTCTAAGCTAAAACGGGAATGTATGGGTGATGCAAATCATCAGATTCTTGGTAAATTCTGATCAGTCAGAGCTATTAAGATATTTAAGAATATCTTGAATAATTACAGATAGTTAATATTTCTGAGCTGCACTTGGTTTCTTTCCTGCAGCTTTTATTAAGGATTGATACTGTGAAATGAACCAGGGATTAAAGTCACTTTATAGGTCTTGTTCAGAAAATTCGACATCAGGCAGCGGAACCCTACAAGACCATTTGATTTTTCACTTTAGATATTAAAAATTACCCAGGGCATTTTGTTCTCGTATACACATCACTTTACAAGTAATCGTTTCAAAGATTTAATTTGCATATCTGTTTTAAGTGAGAAAGATCGTGTTCAACTTTTTTTTCTTTCTGATGAACATGCCTTTGATAAATTGTTCCTGTTCTGATTTACTATTGGTTCAAGATGCTTTTATACTGGCTAGTATATGGCTCACTATACTTTCAAGAGTGAGATAAATGCGGATATATTTAATTCTTACAACAGCACTATGAGGTCCATATAAAGATCTCCTTTTTCACAGATAAGGTAAAATGAGGTAGAGCCCAATTAAGCACATTTTCGAACTTCATACCTAGTGAGTGGCAAACTTCTAATTGCAATTCAACATTTTTCTAAAATTCCTGTTGCTAATTCCTGTGTCTTATTCTGTTTGAAATAAGTTTTAACTCATATGAGCAATTTTTATTATCTTTCTTGCCGTCTCTGGGAGGATTCTTGCAAGAGTAAAATATAGAACTCTGTAAGGTTTTCTGATTGTTGTTTGGATTCTTGGTTATTTCCTCCATAAAATCGGTGGGCATCGTGGATATAAAATCAGCATAAAAGGAATTAGACTATGTCCAGAAATGTTGTGCATTTGGTTAGATTACATCTTCATAAGCCCCTGCAGTTCATTGAAAATCCAGCTTTGGGTAGATGGATTCTGAGTTTATAGTTCATGTCATTTCTACTGGCCATATACTATTTCAGAGTTGTTTAATCTATTATTTTTTTAACTTAAGAAGGGAGATTCCAATCTTTTAAAGACAAGAGGACTTTGTTTATATTTTTATAATGCCATACTTACTTATCCAGTGTTATGGAGCTTTTTATGAATCAAGTATCCTCTTCACAGCTAAGTTTTAAACTTCTTCAGGGCAAGAACAGCATATCAATCTAAGAGAACAGTGGAGTTTGAATCAGACCAAAGGAACAAGCTTTTGCAGTTGGCACTGGGATAGCAGACCTCAATTGCCTGGAGCAGTTCAGTGTTCCCATTTGGCACTATGCTTAAAAATGGTTGGCTTTTCACTTTGACAATTGCTAGAATAAACAACATGAGCAAGTGGGTTCATCCAGCTGAAGATGCCCAAGTACCCGTTTCTTTACAATTATGAAGAAAGAATTGGAAGATAATAACTTCTATGTACATTGAGACTGAAAAGATTTCACATGACAGTCTCTATATACAATATCATTACTCATGAGTCTTTGCTTTTAAAATAAACGTTGGGCATGGGGAAATCATTAACAGCGAGCAAAGCCTTATGAAATACAATAGTTGATGTGTAAATGTATGCACATAGCACCTCTATATAAACATTAACTCTGTATATATATATATATATATATATATATATATATATATATATATATGTGATGTACGGAGTCAAAACAGATTTTCAGTTGTGTTTATACAAAACAGATAATTTCATGATTACATCTCTTATTCTGTGTGTCACTTATAGTATTTCTTCTTGCAGTTGTTGGACAACAAGGTTTGACATTTTAAGAGTCTACAGATGTCATAATTAAATTTAGTAATCAGTCTAGAAGTAAACATATAAATAACAAGTGATCATAAAGGTCAGCAATATGGCATGACATAAACATGGATTCCCATTGCTTACTCCTAATATAAAAAAGAAATTCTGCAGTTCAAAGCATGTCATTTTTGCACATGTTCAAATGAAATATGAAAGAAGAAAAACTTTCTCTAAATGATTAATGTAACATTTTACAAGGACATAAGGATGTCCTTAGAATTTAGTGGGGGAAGGGGAACTTACCTGGAATCAATTATGGGAAATTTGGCAAAATATAAGTAAAATATTTTTTCACTCTTCTTGTTACAATTACTTGACATATGTTATAAGAATTTTTTTTAAGTCCCCAAAAATAAGATGAGGGTAATTTCAGGCAATGGGAATTAATTTCATTCAAAAATAGCATGACAAAAAAATATCCTCTGTTCTTGGAACCGATTTTGAAGGGCAGATTTAAATGTGTGTTGAGTAAAGCTTAAGCATGGGCATTGTTTCTGCCCTGCAATTTTCTCAGACCCACCCCAAGCAATGTTGTTTCTCACAGGTCTTGTGTTTCTTTAATCCACACACATCCACATTCATCTCTGAGAGCAAAATTTACAGAATTGTTTGTTTACCCATCTATTCCACCAGACTAAGAGTTTCTTGAAGCAATGTCCTTTGTTATAATATCTCTGCATCCACAGTTATTTCTGACATCTCAGGTAATTCCTATTTCTTATAACGGTAGGTCAGGACTGAGAGAACACAGAAAGTGATGGATAAGATCCATAATTTAATTTAAAAAATAAATGAACCAATGAATATGTTAGTGCATAAATGTTGCACAGATATTTACTTATTTTCATTTAAGACTTTCCATTTTAATCACTAGAAACTGTGGAAATTGTACATTTAATAGGAATAAAATAATATTTTAAAACATTTTTGTAAAGGAATGTAATTTATTACCATATTACAGATGGAGTTAACAAAAAATTGAGATTTCTATAATACCTTTAATATCCTCATATTATCCATACAATTAAACTTTGAATGAAAGTTAAGCCTTTAGAGTAAGTGTGTGGGAGTGTTCTGCCCTAACTAAAAGTTAAAATTGCAGGTAAAATTAGGCAATGGTTAGGAATATGCAGAGACCAGCTAGAGGATTAGAGATTTGTAGGAGTTTAAGAATTAAGAGGAGAGAGGGGGAAAAACACAAATGTCTTGGAACACAACAAATACAATTCAATGGCGCTGAGGTCAGCGAAAAGTCCCTAGGGCCAAATCCAGCTACATCTAAAGCTGAGAATATTCACAGGAAAAGTTTTTCGAATGGCAAAAATTAAAGGTCCCTGTGCTTGTTATTCAATAAACTGACTTTTACCTTTGAAATTAAAGTGAGAGTTAAAATGAGAGTCAAAATTTAATGAATCTATTATTTTTCTTGGTTCCTATAGAAGAGGTATGAGGCAACAGGTTTATTTTGTTATAAACATGGACTTATATTATTTCTACTATAATATTATTTTGTATGAATAGGATGTTGACTGGAAAAGTTATGAATAGTAATAATTAATTTGATGCTAAGCATAGGTCTGAAAGGCGCACCGCCCGCCTCTCCGGGCGGTGCGGGGGGGGGGGGGAGGGGGGGGGGAGGAGTCTGACCGCCCGGCTCTGAGATCCCTCGGCGCCCGCCGTAGGGCCTGGCCTCCCCGGAGCGGGTCCGAGTGTCCGGACCGGCTGCGTGGTGGCCGGCGGCGGGCCGAGGGGTGGGGCCTGGCGGCGACCGACCGCGGGGGAGGTCATGGGAGCGGAAGGCCTCACCGCCTCGCTCTTCCCTCCCTTCCCCCGTGGTCGGCTGCCGCTTGCCCGCGCTGGGGCCGGGGGTCCATGCGGCCCTCGGGGCCTGGTCGGGGGGGGGGCCGGGGCCTGCGTGGGCCGGCCGCCGGGCCCCATGGGGGGGGGGGCATTGGCTCCCCGGCCCACAGCAGGAGCCCGGCGCGGGCTGCCACCCGCCCACTGCCCTCCGGACCGAGCCCGGTGCAGCAGCGGCGGCAGCGGAGTGGGGCGCGTGCCCTGGCTTGGGGAGGCCGCCATGCTGCAGTGCGCCGGCCCCATGGGCCAGGCCTGCTCCGAGAGGATGCCGCTCCTCCAGAGCTGGGCCACTCCACCGGCCGCACCCCCTTTGCTGGGCCTGCGCCGCCCAGATGCGCTGGAGTCCCGGTCTGCCCGCAGGCCAGCTGCGGGTGCTGTGCGGGGGGGCCATCCTGCCTTGTGGCGAGTTCGAGCGGCAGCAGCAGGAGCCGGACAAGGACTGCGCCCTCCACCTTGCCTTGGGTCCTCCATCTTGGGACAGAGCCATGTGCGCCCTCCATCTTGCCTTGGGTCCTCCATCTTGGGACAGAACCATGTGCTTCCTCACGGGAAGAAGCCACTGCTAGCCACACCCAGGATTTCTCTGGATTAACCAATGATGATCAAGGGAAGTGCACGCCATCGCTATGACCACATCCTGTACTGACTCGTGCCTGGCCAATCGGCAGGGCCCACAGTGCCCTCTCCTGCCCCCACTCCATCCCCCTTTAAAACCCCCTGTCCCATCAGGCCTCGCTCTCTCGGCCACTGGACTTTCCGCTGTGTCGGTGGGTCTGGTGATCGGGGAGCGCAGGCCGGCTTGCATAATAAAGGACTCTTTGCTTTTGCATCGGACTGACTGGCTCCCTGGGGGTCTTGGGAACTTTGAAATCTGGGCACAACAGGTCTTGTTTTATTTCATTTATTTTCCAGGATTTTAGAATAATATTTATGTATGAGTTGAAGAGAAAAAGTATGATCACAAGCAGTTTACACGTTTTAAGTCCTAGGGTTCAATGTCACCCCTTGTCCCTATACCGTGCTTTTCCATTTGTAAAACCAGATCACAATTTGTAATTATTTTTTTTCTCTGGGTTATTTTATGCTTTGCAGCAGGTTGGGATCTCTGAGGGAAATGCACAGTACTGCATTTCTCAAAGTTGAAATTTTAAACTTAGCAAATATTGGAAACTTATTTCAAGTGTATGTTGCAAGGCGATGAGTTCTCAGTGATGATGCATCCTTATGAGGAAGCAGAGAAGAAACGGCTTTATTGCTTTTAATACCTCCAAGGCCTTTTATCAACCCTGAGTGATAAAGGAACAGGAAAGGTACACATCTCTGTGGCACAGCTAAGCACAGTGCAGTGCGTGTCCACTAGTTGATCTTTGGGAGGGATTAGAGGAAATTCAAAAGGAAGACTATCATGTGCCAACAATGAGAGCTTAGATATCTTGCCATTGGCCTAAGGTCTCTCCATCATTCCTGCAGCGTTTACATTTTGTAGGAAAAGCTAATTAAGGTGAAACATGAGTAATTAAGGCTAATCCTCCTGGCCTCCTACTGGCCTGTTGTCTCCGAGGTTATAGCCTAAACCAAACTATTTTAAGAGGGAAAGCAGATTTTTGAAAAGTGATGCTCATGTTATTTTTACACATGAAACTTAATCTTTCAGGCTATTATTATTTTTTAATAAGACTTTTGCTTGGAAAAGGTGTAAAAATGATCATGCTCCTATTAAATTTTGATTTTAAATAAAAAACAAGACTATTATATTCTTACATACCTGGTCACTGACAGGATTAGGGAGTTACATTTGTTCACTTTACATGTTACAAACAGATTAAATGAATTTGTACTAGTTTAAATCCTTAGTCTTGATTATGCTGGAAAGTTACGCCTTTCTTCCCAAAATTTTATTTCATATACATATTTGCCAATGAATTATGCATTTATAAATGTACTAGAGGCCTGGTGCATGAAATTTGTGCACTGGGGTGGGGGGGAATATCCCTCAGCCCAGCCTACACCCTCTCCAATCTGGGAGCCCTCAGGGGATGATCGACTGCCGGTTTAGTCAGACATCCCCTGGCAGTCGGACATCCCTCTCACAATCTGAGACTGCTGGCTCCTAACCACTCGCCTGCCTGCCTGACTGATTGCCCCTAACCGCTACTTCCTGCCAGCCTGATCACCCCCTAACTGCTCCCCTGTAGGCCTGATTGACACCTAACTGCTCCCCTGTGGCCCGATTGCCCCCAACTGCCCTCCCCTGCTGGCCATCTTGTGGCTGCCATCTTGTGATGACGTGGAGGCGGCCATCTTATGATGACCTGGGGGTGGCCATCTTGTGACAATATGGGGGTGGCCATCTTGTGATGATGTGAGGGCACGAGGGCCACCTAGGCTTTTATTAGTATAGATAAAAGTATTTGGGTGGGGGAGGGAGAGAAATGGGGGGAAAAAGCAAATATCTTCTCTGAACAGCCTGCAGGTGTTTTATCCTTGAACATTTACCCCTTGTTATGCAATAAATAAATCTCTTAGGTAGTAACTTACACTCCTTAGAATAAGTGCACCCTCTGTGTGTTTTAATATGTTAGTTTCATAATAAATTCTTGTGCAAGTGTGTGTGTTGTTGTTTTTTTTATATATTTACTTTTTCAATAAAGGAAAGAATAAAAAGATTTAACACACTTGTTAAAACTCTCTAAGTTGAAAGTCTGCAGCACTTTATAGATACCCTAGCTTTCTAATTTAGCACCCAGAATAGAGTCTGTACTCTTGCCAGAAGGCGTTTTATTAGGATGTTAAGAGTTTAGAATTGACAGAGCCCTATATTAATTAAACAGCAAATTGCTAGTAAGCAGTCATGACATTTCTGAAGGAGGGCACTTATAGAAGGAGTAAAATCTCTTTTGTCATATTTTGTTATATCTCTCAGGTCCCAGACTAAAATACATTCTAAAAAATTGTTATTGCCAATTTTTTGTTTGTTTTTCCAATTGCTATCAGAGTTTAAGCTTCTATTTCAACTACACTGATTTCTCCTTTTCTATGTTTTTATGTGTGCTTTAGAAGAATTGTTTGTGCTATTGTCTTGAACATATATATGTTCTTTACTGCAATTAAAACCACTCCTATGGAGTAAACCAGTAAGGATTGCAGAGCAGCTGTACTGCAATAAGGTGCTAATGCATATCGTCTAGTTGAGACTCTGCATCAGTTAATATTTATATTGCCAGATATGTGACCAAATCATAAACTCTTGCTTAGTAGTCAATTTTAAAACCTACAATTGTCTGAATATTACTCTTTTTTAAATGAAGGAAAAGCATCATTTTTATCCTACAGGCTTTAAGACTACCCAAAGCTCAGGGTAAGATTGTGTTTATTTAGTGAATTTTATGTCAGTCCCTTAAAGTGGAAGTGGGTCTTTTCTTCTGCAAAATTGCAAAGAGAGCATTCACACCGTGGCATTTAAGAATATATCAGATGAGATTTTCTATTGATCCCAGTGGCGAGGATGAGTGCCCGGAGAGAATAAATGAGCTGCCTTTATGAGGCTCCTTGTCATCAAGGATTTAGCTGTTTCATTTGCAGATTCCTGTAAATGTTCACCAGATTCATGACCAGTAATTTTCAGTGGAGAAGGACTGGACTGTGGGTAAGCAAATGACTCTTCATCATTAATGGTTTCGAATAGCATTAAAAATGTCTGGCAGCTCAATTGATTCTGATGATGCTGTGGTGCCCAATTGCAATGTGTCTCTAGCTAATATTTCCAATCATCAGGCCAAGTAAAGGACATACACACAAATTCTGATCACATAGTTTTTCAGTATGAAGATTTAAATTGAAATCTACAGATGTTCAGTTCTAGAGAATAGCACACAAAAAATACATGTAAACTGAAATGATTCCTTATGTAATTACATTTATATCTGTTAATTTTCACTTCCTTAATTAGGTTATATTCTAAGTGATCAGTAAATTGCATGCATTAGCTAATTTACATGCCCTGTTAGAAACGGTAGCTGCCTGATGATTTTAAGTATAAGTTCCTCCTAGTGTACCAAAATTGCTTTTGAATTAACATGGAAAGCATAAATCTTCAAAAACTCTTGAGACATGGATTAGTGGATTAATGCATCTGTCTGTGGAATCTGTTTGTCTGTATCAAAGTTTTTAGTATATGTGCTAATATTTAAATTATCTACCCTAAGGCAAGGATTCCATTTCTAAAATTAGTATTATTAGTCTTAAATTTCCACTTAGAAGTGCATTAGAAAAATGCATAGTTCATTTTCTTGGCCTGTATTTGTTCTGGTATGGGTTGACTCACAAAGATGAGTGTGCTACATACAATATACTAAAGTGTTCAGTAATGTGTAGTTTCTCATATGCACAGAGCAGAAGCAAAAATAGCTAGCACCACTCCTAGGGTTCTTCTAACTCCTATTGCCCTTTTATGGCTGTCTTCCCAGGAAAGAAATACCCTCAGGGTATTTTCATACTTGTCCAAACTCACTCCAGAGGAGTGCAAATTAATAAAAATGTTATTGAAGACAATTTAGCAACATGAGTTAAAATTATAAAATGCCTGTAGTCTTAGACCCAGTAAAATATTCCATTTGTGTAAATGGGTATTTCAGATAAATGTGTGTCTGTGTCCAAAATGGAATTATACATTTACATTTATGCATTATAGCCTTGTTTTAAACAGCAAAAAATAGACATCAACTGAAATTGGATCAAGTCAATAGGAGACTTGCTAAATAAATATGGCATATCCTATTTTGAGCCATAAAAAAGAATAAGGAAGACTTCTATGCATTGATACAAGGTTTCCAAGATAGTTTATTAAACAAGAAAAATAAATATGCTGAATTGCACTTTGCCACTTTAAACTATTGTTTAAAAATGGGAAAAATGAATGCATAAGTTTACAAATATGCATATCTATGCATCTTAGCTCACATCTGCATAAACTGTATCTGGAAGGACACACAAGAAATTAACAATGGCCCAAACCAGTTTGGCTCAGTGGATAGAGCGTCGGCCTTCGGACTGAAAGGTCCCAGGTTCGATTCCGGTCAAGGGCATGTACCTGGGTTGCGGGCACATCCCCAGTGGGAGATGTGCAGGAGGTGGCTGATCGATGTTTCTCTCTCATCGATGTTTCTAACTCTCTATCTCTCTCACTTCCTCTCTGTAAAAAATCAATAAAATATATTTTAAAAAAAAGAAATTAACAATGATTGCTTATGGGGATGAGAACTGGGTGAAGCTGAAGAATAAGGCTAGGAATAAGACATTCTAAAAACATCTATAATAATAAAAGCATAGTATGCTAATTAGACCGGGCAGCTGAACGACCTTCCAGATGTCATTCTGGATGAAGCCGCGGTGGCGGGGGCTGAGGCAAAGGTGGTTAGGGGCAATCAGGCAGGCAAGTGAGCAGTTAGGGGTGATCAGGCAGGCAGGCAGAGGGGTTAGAGGTGATCAGGCAGGCAGGCGAGCAGTTAGGGGTGATCAGGCAGGCAGAGTGGTTAGGGGGAATCAGGCAGGCAGGCAGAAGCAGTTAGGAGTGATCAGGCAGGCAGGCGAGTGGTTAAGGGCAATGAGGCAGGCATGCAGAGTGGTTAGGGGCGATTAGGCAGACAGGTGAGTGGTTAAGGGCAATAAGGCAGGCAGGCAGAGTGGTTATGGGCGATCAGGTGGGCAGGCAGGTGAGCAGTTAGGAGCCAGTGGTCCCGGATTGTGAGAGGGATGTCTGACTGATCCGGCTTAAATTGGCAGTTGGACATCCCCAGAGGGGTCCCGGATTATGAGAGGGGGTGCAGGCCGGGCTGAAGGACCCCCTCCCCCATGCACAACTTTCATGCACCGGACCTCTAGTGTTTTATAAAGATGTGGTACATATATACAATGGAATACTAGTAAGCCATAAGGAAAGAAATTATTGTCATTTGTGACAATATAGATGGACCTTGAGAATATCATGCTAGGTGAAATAAGTTAGTCAGAAAAAGTTAAGAATCATATAATTTCACAATATATATGGGATATAGAACTGAAAGCAACAAATGAACAAACAAGAAAATCAAACAAACAGAAACTCAGACACAGACAACAGTATGGTGGTTACCAAAAGGAAGGGGAATGGAAAGATAGTAAAGGTAAAGGAACTCAAGTATATGGTAACAGAAGATGAGTTAACTTTGGGCGGGGGGCACACAATGCAATATACAGATGATGTGTCATAACAATGTACATTTGAAGCCGATATAATCTTATTAATCAATGTCACCCCAATAAATTAGAAAAAATAAAATTAACCACAAATTTATTGTTTCCTTCACAATCTACATATCAAGTTTGAATATTCAAATTATGTTTTCTTCCTCCCCACTTTAGTGATGTCAATTTCGATTGGCTATTCGAGAAATAATTCAGATGTATATTAATATGTCGTTTACTGATAGCCTCAGACCTCCTTCTGATTTTGAAGAGGAGACTCATCAACTCACATGTTTAAGTTTCAGTCAGTTCTAAAAGGACTTTCCAAGCAGTATGTACATGATCATTTGATTAAAGTGAACCCAGCAAGCCACAGACAGATGTAGGTGCTTTAATCTACTTCCCTGACAAAAGGAAGAAGTGGCCACACCAGTCACAGTAAGCTTCTACATGGGATTGATGCTCGCGGAACTCTCTGGGAACTGCATGTTGGAAAAATGAAAAGGGACAATTCCAAGTACGGAAGGGAATGAGCTTTAAGCCAAAGTAGTTTTAACTGTGGTTGTGACACATATTATAAAGACACACAATTTATGACATTTGTTTTATGCTGGGATGATTGTTCAAAATGAAGGCTTTAGCCCTGACCGGTTTGGCTCAGTGGATTGAGTGTTGGCCTGTGGACTGAAGGGTCTCAGGTTCGATTCTGGTCAAGGGCATGTACCTTGGTTGGGGGCACATCCCTAGTAGGGGGTGTGCAAGAGGCAGCTAATCAATGTTTCTCTCCCATCGATGTTTCTAACTCTCTATCCCTCTCCCTTCCTCTCTGTAAAAAATCAATAACATATATTAAAAAAAAATAAAATAAAGGCTCTAGAGTCCCTCTCCCCTCAAGATCCACAGAATCAAACTTTGTACAAAAGAACCCACGTTTCAGCACAGCTTTTCCATGAATAAATCTTCTGATCTACTGCTTCCCTGATTCCTGTTAACTGGTGAGAGTGGTTTCTCAAACCAGAAATGTCAGTTCCTGAAACACCCAAGCCCCAGGGAGTCTTTCAGCAGCCAAACCCAGGATTCTCTGTTAAATGTCTGAAACTCTTTGAAAGAACTTAAAAGCCCCATCCTAAGGACTGATCCCAGGAATGCTTTCTTAATCTATAACCTGGGGGCTTGTCCCAGGCCCAGCTCCATACTCCTGCTTTATACCTAGCCCTGGCTAGTGAAGTGTGTTCCTTTCCCCTGCTGGCTAAAGCCCTTTGGCTTTTGGGGCTTAGTCAATACATGTGATTACTAAAGGTTATATATATATATTAGTAAATATACATGACTTTGAACCCAGCACTTGAGAATTCAGAAGGGAACAAAGAGACAAGAATATATCCAATGGAGCTTCCTTTCTAGAAGTGGATACAGGCAATAGACAAAGCAAATAAAGAAAATATATCCTTCAGATTATCAAGTTGCATAACAAGAAAGTGGAAACAATATGTTTGTGTGTGTGCAGGGGGGTAAGGTGGTAGGGGGCAGATGAGGGGGTTACCATTTCAGGTGAAGTGGCCATTTCCCAGAGAGGTGAATTTTTAGTGAAGCCCTAAAAGGAATTAAAAACAAACAACAGCAAACACTAGCTTTGTGGGAATGAGGGGTAAGGGTGGAAATGAAATTGTTCTAAGAACAGAAAAGAGCAAGTACAAAGGCATCAAGTTAGGAAGTAGCATGAGGTTAACATGGATAGAGCAGCAAGAGCAAAGATAAGGTAGGCTAACAAGGGTGAGTTGACTGTCAGTGGTGAGCAAAGGACAGGCCCTGAAGTCCCTGTGGGGACTTTGGTTTTTATGCTAAATGAGACCCTTAAAAGGTTTTCCAAAAACAGAAGAGACAAGATCAGTCTTACATTTGAAAAAGGATCACTCTTGCATTTAGTTGGAAATTTTCCAAATGGGGCAAAAACTGAAACAGAGGATGTTACCATGATCCAGGTGAGAGCTAAGGAGGGGGTGGCAGTGGAGGTGGTGAGAGAAGGATAAGAGTCAAGAATGACTCAACTTTTATTGGTCTAACTAGAAGAATGGAATTATTTACTGAGATGGAAAGGCTGAGGGGGGTGAAAGATTTATGGGCAAGTCATATTTGACATGACTAACATCTGAAAATGGACACTTCAAGTAGGTAGTTGAGTATGTGAGTTCAAGGAAGAGGTCAGGCTTGAACTTATACTTTTGAAATATACTAATGCATGTAGTAATTAAAGTCATGAGATTAGATAAACTAGAAATGGAGTATGTGGGGCCAAAAGAAATCCCAAGTCTGAGCTTTGAGTCACTTTATTTTTAAAGGATGAGAAGACGAGGAAGACCATTGTTTTGTTTTGGGGGACAATATTATGTTCAGAGACTGAATTTGTATTTGCCAGACATTTATTTTACATGGGTTCACTCCAGGAATTTCACAAGCCAATAGCATACAGGATAATATCTTTTAATCCTATATAATAAAAGGCTAATATGCAAATCAATGGAATGGTGGAACGACTGGTCACTATGACACACACTGACCACCAAGAGGCAGAAGCTCAATGCAGGAGCTGCCCCCTGGTGGTCAATATGCTCCCATAGGGGGAGCACCACTTAGCCAGAAGCCAGGCTCATGGCTGGCAAGCACAGGGCTCCTGAACTGTGAGAGGGCGCAGTTCGGCTGAGTGACCCCCACCCCCCCGAATGCACAAATTTCGTGCACCTGGCCTCTAGTAACCTAATAAAGATATAACATATCCCAAAGAAATGGTAGATTAATTAAACTGTTACTCCAGGCAAGGAGAGATAAAAAGAATAAAGTCCAAATTTAGCAGAGGTGTACATTTTCTGTGAGGTTGGTTCTCAGGAGAGTCATCTTCACCAACCGGGAGTTGACTTCTAGCTGCCAGTGGAAAAACAGAAGTCTCTTCTTGCTAGGGCACATAGCTACACAATGAGGGCGTTGGCCTTCGTGAGCAAGCTGATTTCCTTTCAGAGGCAACTACAACATGTAACACCCCCATTATCCCATAAGGGTAGTCTTTACCCTGCCAGAAGCTAATGCCTCAAAGGTCTTCGGAGGGTTATCTAGATCAGCAGAAGCTTTTCCAAGACTGAAACTCTAAAGTAGTCTTTACAAACTCAGGGTTTGCAGTCCAAGTGTCCCTTTGCCCTAGATCAGGGGTGGGCAAACTTTTTGACTCGAGGGCCAAAATGGGTTCTTAAACTGGACCGGAGGGCCGGAACAAAAGCATGGATGGAGTGTTTGTGTGAACTAATATAAATTAAAAGTAAACATCATTACATAAAAGGGTACGGTCTTTTTTTTTTTTTAGTTTTATTCATTTCAAACGGGCCGGACGGGCCGTAGTTTGCCCACGGCTGCCCTAGATGCTTCTCCAGATGTTTTTCTATTGATAAGATCCTTCTGGCATCCCCAACTGCTGAGTGCTTTTCAACCACGGCACATGAAATGATGACATCCTGACACATCTTACTTTGTTCTTATATCAAAATAACTTTACTCTTAAAAACAACTTCATTTTGTGTCATAAACAAGTAGATTTGGAATCATCTCAAACTAATATGCAACAACCAGCCAAGGAGAAAACTGAGGAACACTGTTAGATAATAGGCAGAAAATTGAATGTATATGTTATCCTAATATTTAAACATGGAGAAAATGTTCAGCTGTGTCAGATGCTACTAAAGGGTCCAGGAAGAAGAACAACAAGAACTGACCATTGGATATGGCAATGGGGAGGTTATCATCAGTGACCACTGTAGGAGAAATTTTGCTGGAGTAGTAGTGTCAGAGGGAGTCTTTAGTCTTTATTGAAAGGTTTAAGAGAGAGTGGGAGAAGATAAATTAGAGATAGCAAGTAAGGGTGGAACTCCCAGAGTCCTGTAGTACAGGGAAGAGAGAAATGGAGAGTATCTAGAGAGAGTTTTTATTTGTCTGTTTGCTTGTTTGTTAAATGGGATTTAAAAACCATGTCTGCATCCTCTGGGAATCCTCTAGTAAAGAGAGAAAAATTGATAATACACAAGGGAAAGGGAAATTGCAGAAGCAGTGTTCTTGAATAGGCAAGAAGAGATAGGAGATAGGCACAAGAGAAGTTGCTCTAATCTAGACACATAGCTCATGCCTTGTCATGAGAGAAGGTAAATAATGGGCCCAGATGCAGTCATATGGGTAAAGGAGGTAGATAATTATATATATTTGATTTTCATTGAGTGTAATTCATGATGCAAGATCATTTTTTCACTTGTAAAGGAACAGCGCATTGTGTTGAAAGAGAATAGATTTCCAGACAGTGTTGAATTTCAGGGACTCTATTACATATGGTTCCTTTTATAGTCAACTGGTATAAATAGATAATTCCTTTTTCAGTTTGGTTTAATTAAACAATGATTACTAAGACCCCACCCCTACCTTCAGGGAGCTGCCTATCTGGTAGGACGAGCCACAAGGTATGGTAACAATATTTTCTAAATAAAAATCAGGACTGGTCACCCCACCCATGGGCTGACAAAAAGGGAAAATATTTAACATGAGGGCCATCCAGAAATATTCAGGGCATATGTTAACTATTATTGTAATTAGTATCAGATGTTTACAAACGCTGAACCAGAGAAAAATAACACTATTACAGGAAAACAGAAGAGTAAGTGCTCAACTTTGCCAGGGAAGTGTTAGGGTTTTGAAAAGTACTAAAACAAAGGGAGAAGCAGGAGTTATTCCTGGAAAAGGAAATTCGTGTTGTAGGGAATGAATCTTATCCTAAGGAGTGTGGATATTATTCTATAAACATCAACAGGGACAAAATCATGTCTGAAATACAGAAAGCTAAATCGTATAGCTCTGTGGAGCAGGGATTGTCCAAGACTGGAGGTCATAAAACATAGGTATCTTCTGCAACAATTCAAGAAAACATATTAAGAATGTGACAAGGAAATGGTAATAGAGATTGAGAGGAGGTGGTAGATTCTAATATGTTTTCTTAGGGAAAGAAAAAACAGAACTTTGAGACTTACTTGGAAAGTAACAGAACGACTATGATATTCTGTTTTGGATAAAATTTATAAGTTGATGTTGCTTGTCAAGATAGAAGAGACTGAGGACAAGTGGTTTTGGTAAGGAAGTGGGAAAACGTGAGTTCACTCTGTGCATGTTGAGTGTCAGATAATTTCTAGCAGCTGGAAAGCATGGAATTTTTTTCTATGACATCTTTTTGTTTAGTCGACCTTGGATTTATCAATGGTGAAGAACAAATTCATTATTTAATAAGCAAAATCAAAGATTCCCAATATTTTTAGTGTAGGGTAACCACATTTTCTTGATCAAAGTATTTTCTTAAGTTATAAAATTTTCCAGAAATATTTTACTTTTTTTCTTTACTACATATATTCACATTTAATCAATCCATTGATTTTTTTAAAAAGCTGGAAAGATGGTTAAAAAGGAAGTGAGGGAGTAATTTATCATAAAGAAAAGAAATAATCTACTTGAAGATAACATTTCCTTCTTAGGTTATGTGTCCAGTGAAAAATGCTTTGGAGTATAGTTTTAAGATTTCCAAGAACTTCATTAAAACATACATAATAAATGCATCAAGTTCCCTATTGCATTGACCAAGTAATTAATTATATACAAAGACCTTTTAATGACAGAATAAAATGCTTATTTGACCAGTCTACAAAGACCACATTGATTCTTTCTAGTCTCTGGATTTGATATGTTGTAAAACTTTAAAAGTTAGTGCATTCATTCTAACTAAAAAAATGCCATGATATGCCATTTTTTTTAAGTTGTTTTTCTGTTTTCTAAGTCTACTATTACTAGAGGCCCGGTGCACAAAATTCATGCACTGGATGGGGAGGGTCCCTCAGCTCGACCTGTGCCCTCTCACAGTCTGGGACCCCTAGAGGGATGTCCGCCTGCTGGCTTAGGACCCCTGGGGATCGGGCTTAAGCCGTCAGGCGGACATCCCTCTCACAGTCCAGGGCTCTTGCAGTCCAGGATTCCTTGCTCCTTACCACCCACCTACAGCAAAGGCGGGAGAGGGTCCCACCACTGTCTCTGCACTTGGCAGCTGTGAACCCAGTTTCTGGCTAAGCGGCGCTCCCCCTGTGGGAGTGCATTGACCACCAGGGGGCAGCTCCTGAGTTGAGAATCTGTCCCCTGGTGGTCAGTGTGCATCATAGCGACCGGTTGTTCTGCCATTTGGTCAATTTGTATATTAGGGTTTTATTGTATAGGATACTATTCTCATACTCAGAAAATAGTACCAAAAGCAGGTAGATTATAACATGAATTTATTATGAATAATTTTCATTGTGAAATAATATATACTCAATGCAACCCAACCCCCTTCTTACCCCTCAGAAACTTAGAGCTAAATTTAGTGTGTAATCATGGTAAATACACTAATTGCCTTTACTGTTAGTGTATTTAATTTTTTTCACTTCACATTCTCTTATAAAATTATTCCTTTATTTAGTTTTAATATTTTAAACAAATAGATAACCAATATTTGCTTAAAGTGGAATTTTTTTTAGCAGGATAAAAGAAAGATTGAATGTAAAAATTGAACTAACAAGTAATCCCTGTTGCTACCTCAAGTTTTTTTTATTTTTTAAATTTATAATCTTACCTTGAACAATGTTAGTAGTCCACTGAAATGAAAATTCTTATCTGAATTCCTCACCTGTGTAGAAGTGTATGAAAAGTCACAGCAGCCTTTTGACAACTCAAGTGTCTCTGAAACAATGCCACCTTGGTCTAGCATGGAATGGGTGTAGTACTTGAACAGTTTTGTTGATAATTTTTGAGTCAACATCTCATTTTGGGATCTATATTCTTATCATGACACCATACCGTTACAACTTATTAGTTATGTCCATATCCCAAAGCAAGTGTATATTTTTATTGCACATATAAATAGTTACCTTTTAAATTATAACGCCCAGGTAGTTAGCTCAGTGGTTGAGCAACGACCTATGAACCAGGAGGTCATGGTTTGATTCCTGGTTAGGGCACATACCCAGGTTTTGGGCTCAATCCCTAGTGTGGAGCTTGCAGGAGGCAGCCAATCAATGATTCTCTCTCATCATTGATGTTTCTATCTCTCTCTCCCTTCCTCTCTGAAATCAATAAAAAATATATTTAAAAAGGAAATTTATTTTCTCTCAATTCAGAGGGTCAAAAGTCTAAGATTAAGGTTTGATTCCTTCTGGCGGCTCTAGAAGGAATGAAATTGTTCTGTGCCTCCTCTTGAGAAATGACAATTACTCACTATTTATTGTTTTTATTTATTTCTGAAAGGAAAGAGGTAGAGACTGTAAAGGTCTTCTAAGGCAACATAAACTCCTATGTGTGGTTTCAGTAATATCCTATCATCAAAGACTTTAAATCACACTTTGTCAGCTAACAGATCTACACTGACCTATCTAATAGAATAATAGTAAATATTATTAACAATAGCTCTCATGTATTGAACAGAAATAGGTATTTTGTGTATATTATCTCATTTAATCCTCACCTTAATGGTAGTACTAGCATGATCTTAGTAGAGATAAGAAAACTGAGACATAAAAAAATGATGGTATCTGCAAACATGTACATGTGATAAGCAGAATAATAATAAAATAAATTGAACATAAGAACATATATTACTATGAAAATTTTAAAAGAAACAAATAATGCATGGGTATTAATACTGTAATGATAGTGTGGTATGTGATAGAAGAAATAAAACTCTGTATTCTAAGCAACATTTTTTTTTTTTTACTTTCTTCTTCTGCCTTCTGCAACAATACCCATTACACAATATAAAAATGTTATGTGGCCATTTACTATGATAATAAAAGTAAAAGCTGTAGTATACATATCTTTGAAATACTACTGTTTGACATTGAAAGCTTTATTTGGTAATGTAGAGTTTAATATGAAATACCATTATAAATAAATGAATATTTGTTAAAATTGAAATACAATCAGTATTCCTCTAAAATAACTTTATTTCCATGCTAGGATTAAAGTTGTTATGTTGCCTTGTCAGGCTGGTATTTCTTAAGCCTGCTCTCCATAGGGTCTTCCTAAAAATGGTGGTTGGAGGAACAGTATAAAAGTAAATAAGGTCACTGTGCCCAGCCCCACATCTTCTGAATCTAAGTCTCAGGGAAGAGTCTGAGGCAACCTTTATTTTAAACAAATATCCAGGAAAATTCTTTAACACTAAACACCTAAGAACTATTGATCTAAGTTAAATATGGGTATTTAAAATATCACTCTGCCTTAAAAAACATACACACAAAACAAAGTAAAGAGTGATCCCAGTCTGCAGTGGCTTAATAAATTTGCAGTCTAAAGAATTATATTAAGTAAATATTTAAGGTAATTATTTTATAGCCTACTTCTTGTTAACCGAATCAATATGTTTGAAGAGTCCTTGTTTTAAAATGCTTTTTAATAAGTTTAAATATGTAAATGTATATGGTTTTATCATGTGTCTCTCAAAATTAAATCAAATGGAAAGATAGAACTTGGTCTGTCTCTTGCTATTCAGAAAGAAGCCTTCACATTTAATGGGACTGGATCTACCAATAGGGCCAAATTTCCTGGGCACATATCTTCCTAGGAGTGTCTGCTCTCATTGCTTCCCATTTAGCAGCTGTATAGCTGGGAAACATCCAACAGAATGAAAGCCACCTGCTCCTCTAATGATGTCAGCCAAATGGGCGGGATTGAAGCTTTACCAAATGTGTTGTCTGTCACTCTGATTCCATCTTTAAAAAGAAATTAAACTGGTCAGTTATGCATATAGAAAATATGTGCCATTAGTTAACTCCTGCTGTGCTTGAGGTTCCTTTTAAGCTACCACATTCCACTGCTTTGAAGATGCCCTTCTAAAATGAAGAGTGGAGATAGTTTAAAGAGAGAAGTTTGAAATGGAGGCATTCTAGATGATTTTCCTTGCTGCAGGACACATTGCTGTACTCTAAGGCTACATGGCTTCCTTAGCCTACTCCAAGGAGATTTAGGTACATTTCCCCCCATTGGCAATTTACCTTTAATGTGTGATTATATGGTCCCCAGTCAAACTAAATGTCAAACTCCTGTTAGAGTTTCCAACTCAGCCCTTTTCCACCCCAGTCTCTATAATTCTTTTAAATAGTCTATAAGACAAGACAGTATAATATAGAAAGAAAAAAATATCACAGGCTTCTAATTACATAGATGTAAGGTAGAAAATGGCCTCCTCCATCATTTGCCCTGTGGGCATGCCCTTTATCCCGCTGGTGCCTTAGTTTTGTCATCTGTAATATAGAGTTATTTTGTGGAGTAGATATGTCTGGGAATATTATGGGGTATTGGCCAGATTATTGGCCAGATCCCAGCAGCAAGCTAACCTAACGGTTGACTGTCTGCCCCCTGGTGGTCAGTGCACATCATAGTGAGCGGTTGAGCAGCCTTAGCATATCATTAGCATATTACACTTAGATTGTTTGAATGGCCGACAGGACGACCAGACACCTAGCATATTAGGCTTTTATTATATAGGATGACATCAATATAGACATCTCTAATTTGGGGTTCATCAAAATTCATTCGAATGGGTTAGAAATAGTATTGTGAAAGATTAGATCAATGTGCTGATTTGTATTCTTGCATTCAATGGGCACTTTGCTTTATATTCTTCTGGGAATTTTAAATGCTGAGACAATACCATGGAAAGTACCAACATTGGCTGACTAGTAGCAAAAGTCAAGGAGCCATTTACCTAATTGCAGTGTCAGTCTTAACCACACAGTAACTGCGGTTTCATGGTATTTGTTTGAAAGTGAAATCAAACTGGTGTAGAATGAATAAAGGATTAGAAGGTGCTTATATTTGACATTTTGCACCTTTTACTTACCCACTATAACTGTTAGTGTCAAGACAACCTTTCCCAGAAATAGACATGAAGGCTAAGAAAGCATAACTAGATAATACATACCTTTCTGCTATACAAGGTGCTATGTAGGTAGTGGTTAAACTGTTTCTGGCATAAATTGTTGCATATGGTGGGCATTCAGCACACACTTTTTTACACGTTTTTGCCATGTCCTCCTAAGATAGAAGTGTGACTCTGGAATCAATAAGTTCCCAAACTGCTGTGTCAAAAATTACAGTCAGCTCAATGATATTGAACCACAGTATTATCTAAGTAGAACTGCATTTCAAGCATGGATTTAAAAATGATTATCTTAATATTTTCCTGCAACCATAGCTAATATGTTTCTTTACATTTATCTGACCTCCTCTCATTGAATTACTCCATATTTATTGCTGAAGCATGCAGCACGCTTGGCCACTCACAGTGATTTGGACCTATTTTTCATGGATGTGTCAGCCTATGATTATATAATTATATGACTTTTTATAGAGGTGTAGAAAGCTTAGGAAATAATGTGCCCTCATTTTATGAATACTCAAGTACCCTTTGAATAAAACACTTTGTTCGCTTTTAGAGATCTGATATACCACTGGAAGGCAATCATTGGGTCTTTTATGTAAATTACTATTTTTCATTATTTACCAATTCCCAGTTGCACTATATATAGTGTAATTATATTCTCTGTGGCAGTCAGAATTGTACAGTCTGGAAGTTCAGTGATTAAGAAAGCATATTTCCTGGGATTAGTTGCAATATAATACTGTGCTGATGTAAATAACTTTTTTTCTATTACTTATGAGGCAAAAATCATCAAAATGTATGGTAATTCAGAAATGAGAACCTAGCCTTTTTAACCAGTTTATGAAACAAGGTTTTTTAACCTTACTGGTGTAGTTTCTATAATGCCATTTAGATAAATTCTTTTAAAGTCTAAATCAGTTAGCATATAATTAATTATATATTTACTGAGTAGGTATTATATCCATTTCAATGACCTTATTATATAAGAAATGGACCTTTCTTGCTACAATCTTTCAAAGTAATTGAAGACATAAATGTGATATACAGAACAACAAATACTGTTAGTAAAAATTTAAATAAATGCTAAGTTGCTTCCAGTTTGAAATATATGAAATTGCCCATTTTAAGCTGTTATTAACTTAATATAACTACAGATATAATTTTACTTAATATCCAACTCTTCCTCTGTGCCTCTCGCCTTGTTTGTCCCTCTTCATGGAAAGTCCTCCCTGACTTTCTCTGAAGAGAATACCTGTTTTTCATCTGTACAGTCTCAGCTAGAGCACTATATGCTCTGTGTATCATCCTTGAAATTCACAGGGTGAGTTAGACACTGCAGTATTAATTACACACCATTTAAAATTTAAAATACTTCAAGGTATGGATACTTCCTATAGTATGTGATTTCATATACCCTTGCCCTACCTTGCTCTTCCCTGAAATGTAATTCCTCCAGAGTAGTATTATAACATATAATGGCTTATATGTTATATAAGCCAACATATATGGCTTGAGAGTTGATGCCATAACGTACATGCATCTATAGAATTAATTGACATGATTGCCGTCTAACAAGAACTAAGCAAGTGTTGAATGAATGGGTGTGCGAATCTGTTAATAATTCAGTAACAACATGTTTTGAACTGGAGTAGATCTTGTGGATTTTCTACTTATGCTCTTTATTTTACAGATGAGAAAACTGAGGCTCATAAGAATAGCTTGCTAGCATTCTTTAAGAGTTGGCTTAGAGCTGGGTAGTATAAGCAAAATATTAATCATCATCTAAAATTAGGCAGGTATACTGTAGTTCTTTGCTTCCATATCTGTGCCCCCAAATCTCCTATCTTATTCTATACCAACTTGATTTCCCCATCATCCCTCCTTATCCTTGAAGAATATATTTCAAGACTCCCAGTGAAAGCCTCAACCCTCAACCCTAGGAGATTATATATATACTAGGGGCCCAGTGCACGAAATTTGTGCACTGGGTGTGGTGGGGGGGGAGTGCCCCTCAGCCCAGCCTGCCCCATCTCACATACTGGGAGCCCTCAGGCGTTGACCCCCATCACCCTCCAATCGCCTGATCGGCCCCTTGCCCAGGCCTGATGCCTCCACCAGAGGTGTCAGGCTTGGACAGGGGACCCCCATCTCCCCCCGATCACTGGCTCTGGCGCCCGCCCAGGCCTAGGCCTCTGGCCCAGGAATCATGCCTGGGCAGGGGACCCCCATCTCCCTCTGATCGCTGGCTCCACCCCCCGCCCAAGCCTGACACCTCTGACCCAGGCTTCAGGCCTGGGCAAAGGGACCATCATATCCCCCTAATCCCCGGCTCCGCCCCCCACCCAGGCCTGATGCCTCGGCCAGAGGAGTTGACCCTCATCACCCTCCGATCACCAATCACTGGATCGGCCCCTTGACCAGGCCTGAGGCCTCCGGCAGAGGTGTCAGGCCTGGGCAGGGGACCCCCAGCTCCCTGCGGTTGCAGGCTCCGCCCCTGCCCAGGCCTAACGCCTCTGGCCTAGGCGTTTGGCCCGGGCAGCGGGGACCTGCAGCTGCAGCGGCCCCGCGATCGTGGGCTTCGCTTTAGGCCCAGGCAAGGGACCCCTAGCTCCCGGGACTGCCAGCTTCGACCGTGCCCAGCTCCCATCGCTGGCTCCACCCCTACTTCCTGCTATCACTGGCCAGGGTGGAAAAGGCACCTGATTCTCCGATCATGGCTGGGGGGCAGGGCAAAGGCGGCCCCAGGTCCGCCTTTGCCCTGCCCCCCAGCTCTTAGCTCCCCCCTGGGTTTCCGATCACTGTCAGTGGCAGGGGGCTTCTTCCTGCTTTCCCTTTCGCCTCCCTGCATTGTGCCTACATATGCAAATTAACCGCCATCTTGTTGGCAGTTAACTGCCAATCTTAGTTGTCAGTTAACTGCCAATCTCAGTTGGCAGTTAATTTGCATATAGCCCTGATTAGCCAATGAAAAGGGTAGCTCGTACGCCAATTACCATTTTTCTCTTTTATTAGTGTAGATATTTGGTGAAGTTTAATTAGGCACAGTAAGAGATAAACAATAACTGATAATAAAAAGAAACAATTATAGAACAATTATAACAATACACTGTAATTAAAGTTAAAAAGTTTTATGAATGTGGTCTCTCTCTCTCTATTTCTCTTTCTCTTTGATAACCAAGTTAATAGCCATAGGCCACTGACTAATGGGCAAGGAGCATATACAGTATGGATATGTTGGAAAAAGGGATGATTCATGTCTGAGGAGTGATGGAGTGCGATGGTGTAAGATTTCATTTTGTTACTCAGAAAGGCATGGAATTTAAAACTTATTAATTGTTTATTTATAGAATTTTCCATTTAATGTTTTTGGAAATTATCATTTAACTGTAGGTAACTGAAACCACAAAAAGACAAACCACAGATAAGGGGGGACTAATGTAGTAACTCTAGGGTAACTCTAGGCAGTGATAATCAGTAGATTTTGTAGAACTGGGATTTAAACTGAATCTTGAAGGATGGGGAAGACTTCAGATAGGCAGAGGAAATGGGAGAATGCATGTGGAATGGTATGAGCAGAACATTGAGGATATATGACTAAAATACGTGGAGAAGAGTGAGCAAAGAGAATATTAAGTTAGTCAATGGTTGTTCTCATGTCCTTAAAAAGTATATGGTTTTAGCCATCTGATATGTATTTCATGGCTTTCTGATTTTGACTATATATATATATATATATATATATATATATATATATATATATATATATAAACATATATACATACTAGAGGCTCAGTGCACAAAAATTAGTGCACTTGGGGGGATCCCTCAGCCAAGCCTGTGCCCTCACCCAGTCTGGGACCCCTTGGGGGATAACCACCTGCTGGCTTAGGCCCGCTCCCTGGGGGGTTGGGCCTAAGCTGACAGTCAGACATCCCTCTGGCAGCCCGGGACCCCTCAGGGAATGTCCACTTGCCAGCAGTGACCAGCGCTAAGCTGCAGTCAGGCATCCTTAGCGCTGCTGAGGAGGCGGGAAAGGCTCCCACCACCACCGCAGTACTGGCAGCAGTCAGCCTGGCTTGTGGCTGAGCAGAGTTCCCCCTGTGGGAGCGCACTGACCACCATGGGGCAGCTCCTACATTGAGCATCTGCCCCCTGGTGGTCAGTGTGTGTCATAGTGACCAGTCATTCACAGTCATTCTGCTGTTAGGGTCAATTTGCATATTACCCTTTTATTTTATAGGAGTGCCTGGCCAGCCTGTGTGAGGGGCTGATGGCTGTTTGCAGGCTGGCCACAGCCCCTTCAAGGTGGGGTTCCCCCTGGGGTGCCTGGTCAGCCTAGGTGAGGGGTTGATGGCTGTTTGCAGGCTGGCCACAGCACCTTCAGTGTGGGGGTCCCCACTGGGGTGCCTGGCCAGCATGGGTGAGGGGCTGAGAGATATTTTCAGTCTGGCCACACCCCTTTCAGGGTGGGGGAGTCCTGCTGGGGTGCCTGCCCAGTCTGAGTGAGTGGCTGATGGCAGTTTGCAGGCTGACCAATACCCCCAGCGGGGACCCTCACCCCATGAGGGTGTGGCCAGCTTGGGTGAGTGGCTGAGGGCCGTTTGCAGGCTGGCCACAGCCCATTCAGGGTAAGGGGTCCTACTGGGGTGCCTGGCCAGCCTGGGTGAGCGGTTGATGGCCATATATATATATCTTAGAGACTTTCCCATCTCAGTTGAAAAACAAATATCAATTTATAAAACTTCATTAAAAGTAAGTACAGGGTAGAAAATTAATTGTAATCTCAGATTTAGTTTACACATAAATACATTCCTACTCTTACTAAAACAACTGGCCTTGCACACTTGGTAATATAAAGGCCATTATTCTTCTTTTTCTTTTAATTCCTACTGTATTATTTCCATCAACTTTAGAGAATATTGAGGAGGTTTAGAGAGCTTAGTTCTCCTGTATATTTCTTAGAGATGAATATGAACACTATGCATGTATGTGCTTTTGTGTGTGTGATGTCATTGGAAGGGGGCTTGTGTGGGAGTTGGTAGAAAGGAACATCCCGTTGACAGTGTAGTTTCAGGTTTGTGAGCTCTTCCCATGTGCTCAGCTTTGTGCACAGCATGACTTCCATAGCTAATAGAAGCTTAGATCCATGGCTATAACATTCTTCTAAGAAAAGTCACCAACAGATATCCTTCAAATTACATATATATGCCTATCTATTAAACTCATATGCATGGTTAATAGGCTAATATTTGAGTGAAGGGCAAGTTGGTAAATGATTCGCTAATGAATCATTTTTAATTCACTTAACCATTTATTGAGTTATTGAGTGCTCACCACATGTAAGGCAACATGCTAGCTGTCAGGGTTGTGATGACAAGAAAAAATAAATAAAACACAGGCATGGTCTTTGATCTTATGGAGCTTTGAATTAGGGGGGAGATAGATACAAATAATTATATAATAAATGAATCCATACATTAAAATTTGTTGAAATAATTTTTAGAAAACTAAACAGATGTAATAAAGCATTGCTTATATTGTGGAGAAGCTGGGTAGAGATGTTCTGTCTGCATGGGTGACATATAAACTGAGACCAAGGTGAAAGATGAAGACACCCATACAAATAACAGGGTGAAAATGCTAGTCAGGGAGGTAGGATTATATATGTAGTGATCCTGGGTGAGGACTTTGTAAGCTAAAAGAACTTGTGGTGGAACAGTGAGAGGAACTCATGAGTGATGGATGAGGGAAGAGATTGATGCGAGGAAGATGGAGTAGACAGGTCATGCAGATGTATGCAGACCATGCTATGGATTAAAATGTTGGGCTTTTTTTGAATAAAAAAATAAACAAACATGAAAGAGTTTTACCCAGGGGAATGCATGAGTAGGTTTATATTTTTCAAAAAATATCTATGATTATCATATTGAGAATGGATTGGAGGGGAGGAAGAAAGGAGTAGGAATGGCAGTTAGGAGGCTATTTAGTTGTCCAGACAAAAAATAATGGTGCATTGGGCTAGTGTAATGACAGTGGAAATGAAATGAGAAGATTCTAGAAAGAGATGGGAGAAAGAGCCTGATCAAGTGCTGGCTTTGTGATGTAAGGGAAAGGGATTGATCCAGGCTTATAGGTTTCTAACTTTAGCAACAGAGGAGCCATCAGCAGATATGGGGATGATTATGGCGAGCAGTTTGGGGGAGTAGAAGGAGACTCAGCTATGTATGCTTTATTTGAGGTACCTAATCATCAGTTGTGTTGACACTTCATACTGTTTAGAAATCAGGAGTGAAATGTAGATGGCATATATAGATTTGAACAATGGGAATGTATAGACAAGTTAAGTTATAAAACCCCTCTCCTTTTCTTGATCGTAAAAAGAAAAAACAAACATTTAAATGTGTATATAATGTAATAAAAATGTGTATATATATAAAATGTAAGTGTATGCACACACACATATACACATACTAATAGAGGGTAAAAGAATAATTGATACTATTTGGATAGGGTAAAGGAAGGGAGGAAAACAAAGGAGAGAGGAAAATTTTGCTTTCCTGAAGAAAGCTGCATTTAGACCAAATTTAAAAATTCAAATAATTCACTAAATTAATATATTCCCCCCCAAAAAAACAAAGCTGTGTATGAATGTAAAAAGAAACTAAAAAATAAGAATATGAATAACTCAGCTTACAAAGTTCATATAAGGTAAGGGTTTGAATTGAAATTATGACAAACATATTTGAACTCTGCTCTCTTAAGAGTCCTATACCTTTCATTATTTACTAACAAGCTTCACATTTTAACTTAAACCTGACCTAAAACCTTTAGAAATGTCATTGGTACAAAGAAAGTGCATGGGATTACTGAACAGGTCATACACAATGTGTGGAATATGTAGGACCAATTTGAAGGTGTGTGGAGGCATTGGAAAAGTAACAAAATTAATCCTAAAAATTTCTGGATTTGGGATTAGTTAGAGTGGCTAACTCCTGCCATTGTTCATGAATGTGTATCTAATAGAAAAATTGTCAGACTACAGACTGTTTCCTACTCAAAATACAGGGCCAAATTAATAATAAAAATACCTACTTCTAGTCAAGATGGTGATAATAATAAAAATGCCTACTTCCAGCCAAGAAGGTGGTGATAGGTAAATGTGGTACTGGAACCCTCCCACAACCACTTCAAAATTACAACTAAACTACAGAACAACCATCATTCAGAACTGCCTAAAATCTAGCTGAACAGAAGTTCTACAACTACGGACATAAAGAAGAGGCCACTTGGAGATTGGTAGGAGTGGTGGAGACACAGAGCAGGCTGCTCCCACACCCACCTGTGGCAGATAGAAATCAATCTTGGCTGCAGAGATCCCCCTTGAGGAGCAAGGGTGTCTCAGACCCATAGCAGAACCTCTGCCCAGGGTTGTAGTGCCAGGAAGAGAAGTTCCCATAACTTCTGGCTATAAAAAGGTTGTAAAAACCAGTAGGTATTGAGGCTGAGGAAGACAGGGCTTCTGGAGTCCTAGATGTTCCCTTTAAGGGGTCCACACAGGACTTACTCAGATTCCCTCCCTCTGGAATCCAGTGCTCAAAATGCATCAAGGACCTTCAAGGAAGAACTGAACCCTCTGGCACCAGGGTCAGACTGGTGGGTAGGGGGCAGCTTTCTCCCAGACAGAAGTGCTGACAGAGGTCATTGTTCCTTATTTCAGCCTTCCCAGACAGAGCTAGCAGGCAGATACCCTATGAGTCTCCATTAACCTGGTTCACACTGTTTACCCTGCCCTTGTAGTTCCAACCCACCCAACTTTTGGGCCAATCCAAGATTATTTCTGTGTCTTTTTTATATGAACAACTTGTCTTGGCTCATACTTCATACTTACCTAAAATCTCTAAAACAAGCAGCATCTGGCCTCAGCATTCCTGTTCCTCTCACTAAGTGGTCCCAGGACTGACACTAGCAGCAGCTGGCTTTGGTTTACATCTTGGCCTCTCCTAGGCACCTCCAAGGCCAGCACAAGTAGCAGCCATCTATAGATTACTTTGTAGCTCATGCTGGGTGGCCCCCAGAAGAAGAATACAGGTGGCAGCTGACCTTGTCCTGAACCTCCTAAGAGGCCCCAGAGGCCACACAAGGGGGTAGGGAGGCTAAAGGAGTTCATCATCATCAAACCAGTATTACATGAAATGTTAAAGGGTCTTCTTTAAGAAGAAGAAAAACAAAAACTAAAAAACATGAACACTGAACAATAATATTGCAATAGATACATATCTGTAAATTGAAATTAAAATATAAAATAAACAAACAAGCAGAACAGAAACAGACTCATAGATACAGAGAACATTTTGATGGTTGCCAGATGGGAAGGGGGTTGAGAGGATGGGCAAAAAAAGTGAAGGAATTAAAAAGTTCAAATGAGTAGTTACAGAATAGTCATGGGAATGTAAAGTACAGCATAGGGAATATAGTCAATAATATTCTAATAACTATGTATGGTGTCAGATGTATATGAGATTTAATGGGATGATCACTTAGTAAGTTTATAATGTCTAGTCACTGGGGTGTACAACTGGAACTAATATAATAATGTACAGTGACCATGATTGAAAAATAAATTTTAAAAATATAAAAGAATGTATTTACTAGAAAAAAAATCTAGTACATATGTATTTATCATGTCCTAGGTAGTGTTGTAAGTACTTGATGTGTTATCTCTTAATCCTCACAATATCCCTGAGATGGGTGTAATTATCTCTGTGTTATCCATAAAGAAATTAAGGTGAGCTTTTAAACAATTTACTTAAATTCACATAGTTTGTATGTGGTAGAGCTGCAGTTTTAACTCCTGTGTGCATGAATAAGTGTTTGTTGATGGAGATGAGTGTGTGAGGGAAAAATATTTTGTCTCAGAAGAAAGAAAGGCTGGAGTGGATGGCCTGCTGGCTCCCAATGGCAAAAAATGGAAAGAGAAGGAAATAACAGCAAGTTGTTAATTCATAAACCATAATTTTCCCAACTGCAAGGCTTGCAGTTTCTGCACCTGGTACATTGCTGACTCATCTCACCTGAATCATTTAGTCAGCTTCATTGTGTTTGCAAGGATTGCTAATTACCTCACTGGAATAATTTCAACTATCAATAGAGAATGCAATAAATCATTAAAGATAATGGTTAATAAGGAGAAATAATTTCGACTATTCAGCTTGCATTGATCCTTGATATAAAAAGATTAATTTTATATTCTATTTTTAACCTTACAGGCAGCCATTAGCCAGTTCTTTTGGCAGTGTTGAGCTGAGCTGGTTTTTCATTAAAAATCTTGGCATTTATCTTATCATTGAATTCTTGCTGTGATGTCTCATTCCAGGAATAGAAAAATATTGTGACTTACCAAGAAAGCACAACAAGACAAATGTTACCTTTTTAATAAAAACTATCACAGCATAGCTTTGAAGCACATGCAGTTTTAATGCTATTATTGGGTTTTAATTTTTTTAATCTAACCAGGTACATATACTCCTTATTCATTTAGATCAATCTATTTTCCTCTGTAGGAAGTGTGTAAAATTTAATGGGAATACAGTATCAAAATTATCTGATGTGTAATACGTAACATTAGAAATGTTTTATGTTTCAGGCATTCACATCACAGCTTAGATGATATTTTAGTGGTAATGTCCATTTGAATATTCTCACAAAGCGCTCAGTTTTCAAGCTTTTAATTAAGTTGTATGTTTTTGTTATGGCTGGTTAAAGTTGTATAACAAGAAATACTTATGCTTTCTAGTCATGTTAGACCACTTTACACCAGGATTATATTGTATAAAGCATAGACGCATGAAATCAAAAAATTTTAATGCAAAATTTTTCATATTAACAGTATAATAAGAACAATGCATTTTGTGTCAAAATGCATATCTGTGGAAGAGAAAATTAGAATCATACTATAGAATTGTGACTTATTTTAAGACTAGAGGCCGGTGCATGAAATTCATGCATGAGTAGGGTCCTTAGGCCTGGCCAGCGATCAGGGCTGATCAGGTTCCCCACTTTCCTACCTTCCCTCCTCCTCCTTCCCTCACTCCCTCAGTGCCCTGCCAATGCAACTGGTCACCCGCCATGTCCCGCCCCACCCCCTGGTGGTCAGTGCACGTCATAGCAAGCGATAGAACTGTTCTGGTTGAACTCCCGAGGGAACACTTTGCATATTAGCCTTTTATATATAGAGATTGAAGCCAAATGAATAATAAATACTAATCTAAAGTTATATCAGCTAAACAAATTTTATCTATGATAATATTTTGATAATCTGAAAACATTAGAAACCTATATGACTAAACAACAAAGTAAATTTTTGAGTCCTATTCTATCATGAAGGAAACGGGCTATTTAAACCCAAAGTATAAATTTAAAAGTATTCTCTACTACTCTTGAGTTTGAGACAGTGGAAAGTACAATGCAACCTCTCTTATGTTTTATTTGTTCACTCACTGATTCTGGGAATAGGCCAGGAGCTACATTTATCACCACTTCATAAATGAACCTGACTTGCTTCACCAGGCTTTCCCACATAATTTTTAGCTGTCACTGTGATTCCACCTCCTACCGAAGTGGTCAGAAAGCATAGAATGGAAATGGAGAGTAGTGAACTGGTATTTCTCCCCTCTCTCAAAATTGATGGGAAATTCTTTGTATATTTAATCAAGCAATCAATAAAATTCTACTCTGCTTGTGTCTGAGGGGATTCAAATGAAGTACAGAGAACCAAATACATTGCTGTTTGTTTCTGTTCATATATCTTTTGGTCTCAAATAATAAGAATAATTTTAAAAATCTCAAATTATTTATAGAAGAAACTGGTTTATTGCAAAGTCACTCCCATTATTTCATGAAATTCAAGGACAGAAAGTAGCAAAGTTGAAAAACAAGGTTGTCCATCTTCTCTAAGAAGCAGTGTTCTCTTTGCACCTTGTTTTCTTTGCATCTTGGTGCCTCTTTCCTCTCTCTGCGTATACATCTTACCTGTGGTTTGAAATGGCCCCATCCAAGTCATAAATGTATGGCCTCTTACCCTACAGTGCCCACTAATAACTGCTAAGTTCCCACAGTTTCTGGGGAGGGAGGGAAGGAGGAAGGGAGGGAGAGGGAGAGAGAGAGAGAGAGAGGGAGAGAGAGAGAGAGAGAGAGAGAGAGAGAGAGAGAGAGAGAGAGAAACACACATCTGGACTAGCATAGCAGAGCCCATAAGTGAGAGCCTTCCGTGGACCATTTTGCTGTGACAATGGGCTAGATCATGTATCCAGTGAGTCTTTTAGTGGAATAGACAGTGATAGGCATATTTCATATAATCCCACCATCTATGCCTGTAAGCATAACATGGGCACTAAATGATAGCCAGATATCCAAGCTAGGGTTGATTAATAGTTCTGAATTAATTCTGAGAGAAAGAAGGACTTGAAGCAATTCTTGAAGGATGAGTAGAAAGTGACACATGGGGAAGAGGACAGATTAATTCAGACCAGGGAGTGTCAAGAGCAAAGGCTGTAAGGGAAGTGTGCTGAATGGTGACTAAAAGAGAAAGGGAGTGGAAGTTCTATATGAAGATATTGTGGGAACTTGGAAGGAAGGTTCTGTGGAAAGCCTTGGGTGATAAACTATGAAGTGTTGATTATTTATGAGGACATCTTTGAAATTTTGTTTTTATTGCTTGTGCATATCAGCCAGGAGTGACTATTAATCAGAAGAGTGCTGCAAAGGATATGAAACACATAATTTACAAATAATAATAATACCATGTATAATACTCTGCATTGGAAATCTCTTATCTTGGAATGTTTTCATTGATTTTTGCCATGGAACTGTATCTTTAGCCATGGTTACAATTCAACCATAATATGCCACATGGAGCTGCATTCCACTATGCTAATTATTTCCCCCCAAAATTTCCCCCACTATGTCATTAAATCTATGATATACTGTTAAACTATTTTTTTACTCTCATACCAATTACATTCTCCAAACTGAAACTTTTTCAGCTTCAGTACCCATTATAAATGTATATAATTTATTAACAGACTCACAGAATACCTGAACATCTATCAGTCCATTCTCATGGCCCAGGATGAGCTGGCATTCAGCAAAAAGCTGCTTAGTCTATGAGTGGTTATGGTGATCTCAATGTCAATGGAAATTTGCATGTGGGAAATATGCAAATGAATCAATGGAATTTGATTGGACATGCGAGCAAGATGGAGCTAAAGGCAATTTCAAAAATCTATGCTTAGCTGAAGGAATTATGATGATGACATGACAGAAAGGGATGTAAAAATCTATCCATGGAGCTCCAATTGTGTCAACAATTAGCATGTGGTACTTTTATCAAAATCCATTTATTCAACAAATATCTATGGAAGAAGTAAATGCTAATGGGGGAAAAGCTAAACAGTCTACAAACTCTACAGGCTAATTTTCTAATATATTGTTGTAAGTCAACTACAGTTCAAAAATAGATGTAAATAATTATTGATTCCTACTGAATTAAGCTTCTCTTCTCAGCTTTTAGTGATGACCTTACTTGTACATTCCTCCTGAAATGGCACCCTCGCTGGACACGGAGCCATCCCGAAGAGGAATCTATGTTGCTTTCATCCTGTGTTCCCAGCATCTAGCTCAGTATTTGGCTCACACTGTTCAATAAATGTGGGTTGCATTAAGGAATAAAGAATCTATAATTGGCTCCATAGGAGAGAAAGGTGATGAAAAGGGGCAGACTAGTTGACTTCAAGCCTTAGCCTGGCCAAGAGAAGATGGTGACCAGTGCTAAATCTAGAGAGCAATTATTATTCCTGTTAAATTGGAGGAAAGTCTGTCTGTCTATAAGGAAGTCTATAGGGAAACTTCAACAATAAAATTATGTGGTTTGGCACTGATGTTTCACTGTTCTCCCAAGTGAAAACTCCAGCAGTCATTAGATATAGAGATACCCTTAAATTCCAAACCCTGGAATTAAGAGACTTGTGTTGGACATTGATATAGCTATAAATATTTAGCTTAAACTAGGCAGAACAATTCCCTCTGCAGCATATGATATACACACAATATGCTTCCTACTTTTTAAAAAACAATTTGGAATTAAATATTTGGAATTTGTTTAAACTCTTCTGTTTTTATTCATAAATAAAGTCAGAAAAAGAACAAAGGGAATTATAAATATTCACTAGAGCAGTGTCATTTACAGAATTTTATAAGAAATGTAAGGAATGTAATTTTATATACAGGATATTTTTCATTTAAGCAAGTATAAAGTAAACTCTATATGAGGAATTCAAGATTTTGTGTCCCCAACATTCATTTGTCAATAACCTTTTGCATATAAATAATATTAGATGTAGCTTTTAGTTACTCCACACCTGTCTACAGAACTTGGTTTACCTCAGTACCTGAGTCTATGAAGGTAATTATAGATATTATACCCCAGGGCATGACTCACTATGGTCTGTGTGCCAAGTCCAGTCCACCTCTCTGAATTTTGTTAATATAATTTTATTGGAACACAGCCATGCTCAGTCATTAGCGCATTCTCTATGGCTGTTTTAGGGCCACAGTGGCAAAACTAAATAGTTTCAGCAGAGATCTTTTGGCCTGAAAAGCTTATCTTTTCAGAGAAAATGTTTGCCTATCCTTGGATAGTCCTTAATGAGTCCTTAACACTACAGGGAAGTTTGTGGGGAATTTCATTCAGAGTTTTGACTCTGAAGATCAGGAATGGATCTTCCTCTACCAGAGCAGTTTGCTGGCTTATTGTGTCTCTTGTATTTTCCTCCTTCTGGTCTGCGATTGGTACAACTTCATGGGGCAGAAATTGATTCACAAGGTGTAAGGAGTGGACTCTAGCATTACATAGAGACTTAAGAGAGTCAGGCAGTGTTACATCTCCTGTTATTTCAAGTCCATTTGAGAAGTGAGGACATGTGGCTACATTTGAGGACATTGACTTCTATTGAGGGCTAGTGATAAAGAGTAACTTACAGGACTGAATGTCCTTTGTTCCTTCCTTCCCTCTCCTCCTCCCACTGTTAGCCTCTCTGCATCTCAGATCCTGCTCATGGCAGCTCTTGTGGCGAAGTCCCATGGAGCCAGTAGAGCAAAAATAGAAGAGTGGAAGAGGATATTATAAGCAACTGTGAGGAGAAGAAGGGAGTTCCTGAACCACTAGGGCAGTGGTTCTCAACCTGTGGGTCGCAACCCCTTTGGCGGTCGAATGACATAACTCAATGTATAAGTCTTTGGACCTATTTTCTAAGCTTCAGACGTAGATATCCAACTGCCTACAGGAAAACATTTCCATTGGTCAACTCTTGTTCTTGTTTTTGTTTTTTATTCTACTCTTCCATCATAACCTTAGTGAATATGCCCATCATGATGAAATTTCTCAGTCCAGGAAATCCTATGTCAATCTTGACCCTTTCCTATCCCTTATTCGCTGTATCTAATCATGGAATCCAGTAGATTTCCTCTCCTAAATATCACTGTAAATCCATCTACATCTTTCTATTTACACTGCAACCATCCTAGTAAAACTAGTGGCATTTCTCACCAAGAAAATACAACAGCTTATCACTTGGTCCACCTGAAGCCACTTTTAGCTCTAATAAGCTAGTTCTACTTGAAACTTTTTTTTATTTCTTCAATATTTAATTATGAAAAAAAATTAAACACAGAAAGTTGAAAGAGATGAACAATAAGGTCACATATGCCAACCATTGAGATTCAAAAATTATAATTTTATAATTAATGTTTATTAATCATACATCTCCCTATTGTTCATTCCTCTAGTCAAACATATTATTTTTAATTGAATTTTTGGGTGACATTGGTTAATAAAATTTTATAGGCTTCAGGTATAAGATTCTACAACACATCATCTGTGTATTATATTGTGTATTATATTGTGTGTTTCCACCCAAGTCAAGTCTCCTTCCATTATCATTTATCCCCTCTTTATCCTTTTTACCTCCCCCAACCTCACTTCCCTCTGGCAATCACCATACTGTTCTTTGTGTCCATAACTCATGTTTTGTTTTGTTTTGTTTTGTTTTGTTTTTCCTTTGCTTAGTTCCTTCAAACTTTTCAATGACCTCATTTTGGGGGGCAAGAAGGTGAGTCCAATATCATTAATGTTACTTACAAGTCCCTACCTGATCCTTTTTCACATCCTCAAACATATTGTTCTTCTATCTTTGTTTATGTTGTTTCTTCTACAAAGAAGGCTCTCATTCCCTTATCCTTGGCCTAGATAATCTCCAGACACTTTTCGTTGTAGAAATGAAACCATATCTCCAATGTGAATGTTTCGAGAATGATTAGACTTGGTGAGGTATCCAAAACTTTTCATATGCAGCTGTAATCACAATTGTAATGAAGTAAATTAGTACATATTCATGTAAAAAGCTGTCAGCTGCACTGAAATGCAATCGCTAGGAGGACAAGGGCTATCTGCTCCTGAATTAGGGCTATGTATAATTTTATGTCCTAACACAACAACTCTATAAATATTGAAAGAAATTAATCTACTGACAGACTGAATGAATGAGCTCACTTAATACATACAATTTATAATAATAAAAGTGTAATATGCTAATTAGACCAAACGTTCTTCTGGACATCCTTCCAAAAGACCTTCTGCATGAAGCTGGGGCTACAAGGGAAGCCCGGGTCCCGGTTGCCTACTAGCAGCCAGAGAGAAGCCCAGGTCCCCGGTGCCAGCAGGAAGTCAGTGCCGGCAGCCAGGGGAAGGAATGCCTACTCTTGCACGAATTTTGTGCATCAAACCTCTAGTCTTATATAAGATAGTTATTGATATCACCATTTATGGTAACTAAGGGAACCTGAGTTTTAAATCTAAGCTACTAGACCAGTGGTTTCCAACCTGGTCCACATGCCCCACAGGGGGGGGGCAATTTGATTTTTAAGGGGGGCAATTTGAGAATGAATTACTAACTGATTTTTTTGCATTTCTTATAGTTCTAGGGGCTTCATATACAGTATATAAATATATATTGTGACATATTTATGCATTTTAGTTCTCTGTTACATGTTTTGAAGCTTTATTTGCTATTTTTTCACATCACATCATATTATTATTATTATTTAACAATTTCTTAGTGATTTCTTCCTCAGTACTTAGACTCTCCTTTTATTCTTTGATTTTTCTGTTCATTGGATGCCATGTTTTTTTGGAAACTTGTTTAGACCAAGTTAATGGCCTTTCAGGCTTCCTCCACATGAATAGGAGTTCACTTTTTGAATAATAAGAATTATATGTCACAGGGGGGGCATCAACATTTTAGAGATGCTTAGGTGGGGCATGGACAAAAAAAGGTTGGGAACCACTGTACAAGACCTTCAAGCCATGCACTGCAATACACTTCAAAGAAGGATTAGAGTTCATTTGTTCTTCTCCTTGTTTCCCATTGCCATGTATAACGAACACTTGATGAGGTCCAGCTACTGGGTCCAAGGCAAAGGAAGAACAAATCAATATGTAACAGTTTTTTGGGTGTTAAGGGTCAAATTGAATAAATTGTGTACCTTATTAACCTTAATAGGTAATGGCTTCACTGGATATTCTTTTACTTTAAGGCCACTTCACAGGGTATTATTATGTTTAATGCACTCAAACATAAAATAAAGAAATGGCCTAATAATGAATACTTGATCCCCAAATCATGAAATCAATTTTAATATGCTTGGAAGATTTAATATTTTCTTAGTGCAGTGAGATTGATGAAGTCCTGCTAATGAATATATTGATGAGATTGAAGGAAAATAGCCTCAATTGTCTTTTGTCACCAGTAAGATGAACCCTGCAATACAAACTACAAAGTAGGTTAAAAAGTTAACACTCTTTTTTTAAAAAAAATAAGAAATGTGCATTTTTACATAGATAATAAAAAGTTATTTTTCTCAGAAAATTTAAAATTAATTTTTAACTATCTCAAAAATACTCTGTGAATCTGTTTATATTTTTCTAAATCAAATAATATAGACAAAAATGAACTGCTTTCCCTGATATAGCAATGATAAATATTTTATTTCAAATAATTTATTAGAAAGCTGATTAAAATGTCTTTTTAAACCAAGTAAATACTTAAAAATGTTAAAAATAGCTGTTTTTTTAAAGAAATTAATTTTTATAAAAAAAATCATATTTAGAGGCAATTTTAAATACAGGTGTAATAGCTTCAAAAGATGTTTTCCTCCTAAAGTCTACCTATAAAGCTGTATCCCCATGTTAACTAGCTTGAAGACAGATATTAATAGTATGCTCAATCTGTAATGCATCCGTTTAGCACTATTGATCTGCTAAAAAATGAAGGTAAACTAAGCAAAAGCCAGTTTTGATATCAAATGAATGATGTATTGATTCCATCTGACAATGCTTTGTCCACAGATCAATGTAGATGTGCAGCACAGAACAGTTAAGAATGAAACAGGGTGGGCAAAGGTCATGGAAGCAATGGGGCATCCCAGATTACTGGAGACCATAAAATGAACATATCTTTAAGTTCATCTTAGAGGTGTTTATAAAGGAATTCATTAGGTTTAGAGAGCAAAAAATTCACAGCCTAAGTTAATGACTGAAACACCATACCGGATTCATAGGAGCCACTTATAAGAAGTCAAAACTCACTTCTTAATTAAGAATGACTTTGTAGTGAGTTTGTGAGATAAAGGCATTATATGAACTCAGTCTTGCTCTCATTCCACCATATCATTTCTGTTAAAACCTTTTTCCAATTCCACTTGTCATTTTCAAATGTCCTCAAGTATATAATCCTCTGGGAACCAAAGGGCTTGTATATTTTTTGGTCGCCTTCAAGTAATATTAGACTAGGCATACATTCTTTAAAACTGACAAGAAAATTTAATGTGGAACATGTAATAGCCTATTAATACATCTCTTGCCTTTTGTGATATTGGCTACCATCAGGTTGACTCCCTTCCAAGAAGAACCATTTGCTAGAACTTATAATCCAATCCTATCTAATAAAAGAGAAACATGGTAATTAGCATACGTCCGCTACCCTTCCCCTTGGCTAATCAGGGTGATATGCAAATTAACTGCCAGCCAAGATGGCGGCCGGCAGCCAGGCAGCTTGAAGCTAACATGAGGTTTGTTTGCTTCAGTGATGGAGCAAACCAACGTTCCCCGCCTGCCTTGCCAGCCTCTGAGCTTGCAGTTTGAAACATTGTTACAAATATAGAAGCTAAACAAAACCCCAGTAACCTGCTTTCAGTGAGCCCGGATCTCAGAGCTGGAGTTGATACAGTGTTTCGATTATAGAACACAAACAAACCAGATACCTGCTTTCAGCAGCAGAGCCCTCAGAGCTGGAATCAGAGTTAAAGCTGGCCCAGAATTAAAAAAAGAAAAAAAGGAGCAGTTGGGAGCTTCAGTCACCCGCCAGCTTGAAAACAGCCCTCAGCCCCTCACCCAGACTGGCCAGGCACCCCAGTGGGGACCCCCACCCTGAAGGGTGTGTGACCAGCTGCAAACAGCCATCATCCGCGCATCCAGGATGGCCAGGCACCCCAGTGGGGACCCCCACCCTGATCCAGGACACCCTTCAGGGCAAACCAGCCGGCCCCCACATGTGCACCAGGCCTCTATCCTATATAGTAAAAGGGTAATATGCCTCCCAGCACCAGGATCAGCAGAGCCACGAGGCCTCCTGGCACCGGGATCAGCGTGACAGGGGGCAGCGCCCAAACCCCCTGATCGCCCTGCGGCTCTGTGTGTGACAGGGGGCAGGGCCACAACCGCCCTATCCCCCCTACTCTGTTCGTGACAGGAGAAGGCGCCCCAACCCCCTGATCAGCCCTGCTCTGTGCCTGATAGGGGGGAGCTCCCCAACCTCCTGATTGCCCTGCGGCTCTGTGTGTGACAGGGTGTGGTGCCCCAAACACCTGATCGGCCCTGCTCTGTGTGTGATAGGGTGCGGTGCCCCAACCCCCCTCCCCACGGGCCCTGTTTTGTGTGTGACAGGGGGCGGCGCCCCAGCCCTCTGATCGGCCCTGCTCTGTGTCTGATAGGGGGGAGCTCCCCAACCCCCTGATCACCTTGCGGCTCTGTGTGTGACAGGGTGTGGCGCCCCATCTCCCTGATCGGCACTGCTCTGTGTATGACAGGGTGTGGTGCCCCAACCCCCCCCCCCCCCACAGGCCCTACTCTGTGTGTGTGACGGGGTAGAGCCATAACCTCCCCATCGGCCCTGCCCTGAGTGTGAGAGTGGCGGTGCCCCAACCCCCTGGTGGGCCCTGCTCTGTGGGTGATAGAGGGCGACGCCCCAACCCCCTGATCTGCCCTGCTCTGTGTGTGACAGGGGTCAGTGCCCCAACTCCACTATCGGCCCTACTCTGTGAGTGACAGGGGGGAGCTCCCCAACCCCCTGATGGGCCCTGCTCTGTGCATGACAGGGGGAGGTGCTGGCAACCTCCCCATCGACCCTGCCTTGAGTGTGACAGGGGACGGTGCTCCAACCCCCCAATCGTTCCTACCCTGAGCATGACTGAGGGTGGCATCACAACCTCCTGATCCCCCCTGCTCTGTGCATGATGGGGCAGCGCCCCAACTCCCCAATCAGCCCTTGCTCTGAACCCAACCAGGGGCTGCACCTAGGGATTGGGCCTGCCCTCTGCCACCTGGAAGCAGGCTTAAGCCAGCAGGTCGTTATCTCCTGAGGGGTCCCAGACTGCGAGAGGGCACAGGCCGGGCTGAGGGACCCCCCTCCCCCCTGAGTGCGCAAATTTTTGTGCATCGGGCCTCTAGTTAGTTCTATATAAATCTTGAACTTTTAAGTAGTTATTCATTTAGTTAGTTAGTTAGTTAGTTAAATATATATGATAGAAATATTGATTGGTTGCCTCCTGCAAATGCCCCTATCAGGGCCCGGGCTGGGAAGGAGCCTGCAACCAAGGTGTGTGCCCTTGACCAGAATCAAGCCCTAAACTATATAGTCCCCAGGCCAACATTCTAATCACTGAGCAAAACAGGCTTAGGCTTAATTCTTTCTTTAAAATATTTTTCCTTTATTACTTTGAGCGTATGCCTGTATTATGACTTTGGATTTAATTCTTCAATTAATGTGTATCCTACAGCTGTGCTTGGTTTTTGAGAGCCAAATGTGATTCATAATATAGTTGCTTCTTAAGTTTGCAAATCTATGTTTTTATATATTACCTTTAGATTTTCTTAAGTTTCAGGTTTTAAAAAATCAAACATATCATGCTGGGTTGATGAAAAGTTGAGAGATGGAAGAAATACTTCCTAGCATAATCATAAAGTAGTAATTCATCAGATTGCCAACTCTTCCCCCTGTGGAATAAAATTTAATATGCTGTAGTGAAATATATAAATATGGAAAAAAATTCTTATTACATAGACTTAAATACTACACTATAGAACCAAAGAAGGCTATCTGCAGCATCATAGCTTTGGAAAAAATACCTACCACAAACTTTCTTTCTGCCCCTTCCCTAGATTTTATTTTCAAGAACCTGTTACATTTCAAGAGCAAAACTAGGTGTCAGCCTGTATCAATATTGCTACTTTAGAAATAAAAACACTATATTTTATAAATTATTCAAATAAGCATGTCTTTGGGTGTTTTAAAGTTTCTAATATGAGCACATGTGATCTTCTGAGGTGATTCAAAAAGAACATGGAATCTGTTGTATTATAGAAATTCTGGATTTCAGAATAAAATCCTATATACTAAAACCCTAATATGCAAACTGACCTATTAGCTGAACAACCTGCAGAATGACCGGTCGATGGTGTGCACTGACCATCGGGGGCAGATGGTCAATTTTTGTGCACCGGGCCTCTAGTGTGGTCAATAAAAAGCCTAATTTTTCATAATGATGGCTGTAATATACCTGTTAATCCATGGCTTTGTCCCTCTGATTACTTTTATATGTCATTTTACATTTTTCTTTGTATTGAATACCAAAATTCATTGAGATAGTCTAGATCTAAATAAAAGTTAGATACCAGCACTTCCTATTGACTATTCTTCAAATAAATATGACAATTTTGCATTTACAGTAATAAAGATTTCTTTTTATAATGAGCTTAGGGAAGCTTTCTTTTTACTCTATTAGAAGTAAGATAAATGATAAAAGGATAAATTCACTGAGCTATAGTAATGTAAACATTTGGCTGTTTCCTGTGTTTTATAATTGGATAAAATATCTTAAAATTTTCCTAAACCTCAATGCTATGTGAAATCCCAATTTTTATTTACTATTTATTCTTTCCAGAGGAAGAAGGAAAGTTTCAGCCTAGTGTACAATCTGATTCTGGTCAGTTTCTTCTGGATCCATTTTTTATTTCCACTATTGTGAATTCTCCAGGAAACTCCCTCTTGAGAAATATTTGAGGTAGTGGGAGCAGTTGGGAGGGGAGGCCCTTGAATTGAGGTCCCAGATCTAGGAAGAGCCCTAAATTTACCTTCTGTTCTTCCCATTTTCCCCTTTTCTTGCCATAAATCTTTTTATGTTTTTCAAAATCTGTGTGATTCTTTTTGGCAAAGATTTTTTATGGAGTGTGGAAAATCAGGCTTTAATGGGGAAGATGACAGTGAAAACTGTGGAGAGGTGGCTAGAGGATTATTTGGTGAGTCATCCTATCTGTGTACATGTTCTCTTTCATTCTGGGGCATGACCCATGTGACTTTGATTGTTCAACTAGTTTGATAATAGAGAAGCTCTTTCCATTTTTTTCTTTGGTCTGAGAATTGCATCCTTAAATTTAATTCCAAAAACATGTTTTGACTTCTGCTGTGCAAATCATAATGTTTTCAAGAGTGACAGGAGCGTGGGTGCATATGTGTGTATATGCCTGCATGTGGCATAAAGTAATATATAGGATAAAGTAAAAATAGGATTACAATTGTATTAAAGAATACCAATACTTTTCATTTAACACTGTTGTAAGGCAGACCTTAAAAGCATTTTGGAGGGATTAAAAATAAGAGATACTAAAAATATATATATATATATATATATATATATATATATATATATATATATATATATATTTATGTATGAGTTTAAATAAGGAAATAATTCCTATATAAAATGAGTTGCAATGCATAAGAAATCAGTATTCCAAGACATCTGTGTGAGCAAGGCCTTTGGGATCAAACTGAAGAAAAATGATTACCAGGAGTAAAAGTTTCAAGATTAATGTCTTTGGTAGAGGTTTTCAAAGTGACATTATTTTTTACTCTTGCAGAAAACTAACTTATAGTTTCTAAACTTTAAACATCAATTTTGGTGAATAAGATGAAACATGCTAAAAGAATGCTACTTTATCCTACTGTTTATCAATTAAAAGAAAACACATTTTAGAATGATAATTTTTGCTGATGCTTATAAATATTTGTTTATGGGTTAAGGAAAGCTTTAAAATATTTTAAATTTGAGTTTTTATTAAAGTTTAAACACAAAACATTTTATAATTGATTTATAACTATTAGTTAAAATATGAGAATAATATAAAATTTATAATCATGTACTGCTGCATTCTGCTTTTTTCCAGTTCACCTATAGAGTATGGCCATTATGCAAAACCATCCCATAATATAAGAGATAACACTAATTTTTAAACATTTTTCAACTAATGAAAACTTTTTCAAAAGCAGAACTCAAACATATCAAATATAATTAAACAGTATTTTAAACCATATGATTACAAATGTATGAGAGCAAGAATCCAAAATGAATGGATATCCAAATAGTCTACAGTACAACTTCATGTTGATATGAATGTTCTGTCATTTGGTTTTGGTAAAATAACTCTAGCACTGTAATGTGTTATTATCCCATGTAGCACATATTCCTAATCGTAAACTGACCTTACCAGAGTTTAGATGGTAGCATTCTCATTTGTACCATTATACAAATGAATAAAGTTCACGTTTTCTGTTTGTTTGTTTTTTACAAGTGAACACGCTTAAACAAACAAACTAAAGATCATAAAGGTAAATTACAAGCCCCTGATTCAAGATTCATGATAATATAATGTGTATGAATGTCCTGTATCCAGTGTCTGAAGTAGTTTTGCTAACTTTACAATACTATACAAATATAGCACTACTAAGCACTTTAATTTTACATTCAATTCTTGGGAAGAGTTTGAGACTAAGCTCTGATGCAGGTCAGTTAAAGGAGCAGTACATAGAGGGATTTTCCAATTGGGGTTTAGGGCTGTATCTTAGTGCATAATATTTTAATATACTTAAAAAGTTAAAAAGAAATTTAAAATAAAATTCAAATCTAATATTGTTCAAACTGTTAGATACTTCTGTGGAATGCTAGAGTTTGAGTTGATAAAGTCAGAAGAAAAATAAATGTAAATTCAAAGGTCTCATTTTTGCTTTAATAATATTTTTATAGCTCAGAACTGTTTATAGAACCATTTTCTTTTTTTTTTAATATATATTTTTTTATTGATTTTTTTTTTTTACAGAGAGGAAGGGAGAGAGATAGAGAGCTAGAAACATCGATGAGAGAGAAACATCGATCAGCTGCCTCCTGCACATCTCCCACTGGGGATGTGCCCGCAACCCAGGTACATGCCCCTGACTGGAATCGAACCCGGGACCCTTCAGTCTGCAGGCCGACGCTCTATCCACTGAGCCAAACCGGCCTCGGCTATAGAACGATTTTCATACATTATGTTTTATAATCTTCCAAAATATTTATCAGATATATAAGATAGGGTGGTTATTATCATTTTTTTTTTGTCAGAAGAGGAAACAGTTTCAGAAGAAAAATTAATTCAGCTTGACATGGATTTTTCCTCCTTTGAAATCTAAGATTTTCAAAATTTTGTTCTATACGGTACATCATTTGCATATTTTGGCCCATGAAGTAGTCTACGTTTCACTGTTAATGTCAAAGCAGTACAGTTCCACTCAATTTTGTAATGATCAAGCACGCTCTCAGAATAATATTGGAGGATAAATGTCTGTTCTTTTGGAGTTCCTTTGTTCTTTTGGAACACCAAAAGAACAGACATTTGAATTTTATGAAATAAAAGGTCATTTTAAGAAAAAATACCATTATTCTCTTCATTTTTCCTCCAAAACATTTTACAATGTTCTTGTAAGACACTAATACAAATAATTTATAATTTAACACCTTAATAATTTTTCATATTAAAAGAATTTAGGTCCTCTGACTTTATTTGGAGAATCCCTCTCTCTTTTGTCCATGCAGTTGTAGCCATATCCCTGGCAGGCAAACTTAGCATTAAGATAGCATGTTGGACAAAAGGAGGAATGAAGGTAATGCCATGAGTTATTTAATACAGAGCTCCCCTCTCACACCAAATCTTAATTTCTTTCTTTAGTCCTATGTCACTGTTACCAACTTCTCAGACTTCTAAAATATTCTGTGTATAGAATCCAAGGCTGTGTACTTCTGAAATCAAAGATAATATTCCTTATTATTTTCACCTCTTTTCTCCTGATTATTTCTGTATTTATTTTTAGTTATTATTGTCTTCACCTTCATCTTTGATTTTAGGTCTTCTATGTACTCAACATTTCCCTCTAAACTTGACATAAATTCAAGAATACAGCTGAGTAGAATTTTAATATTCCTATTTCCCCTTCCTATACATGTATTTGCATAAATTAGTTTAGGTTCATGCATTTATATACTTTATTAGAAAAACTAACCTCCTAATTAATACAGAAGATGAGTTTTTAAGAGATTATGGGATTTTTATGGAGCTTGATAGATCTGAGTATGTAATTATTCTCTTGCTCTGATTAGCTGGATATGTGAGCATAAAACTTTCATGTTTTCATGGATGTTCTGTATACATTAACTCATGTCTCCATGCAAGCATCCTTAATAACTCCTGAGTGTTATACAACTTTCTGTCTGTTGGTGTTTATTAGTATCCCCTTTGACCGAAACATTAGATTTTGTTATATTCAGTTAATTGAAACTAACACTTTGATACCCAGAGAAGTTTTAAGGAGGAAGAAAAAGGTGCGAGTATTCACGGGAATTTTTATTTAGCAGCATTTTCTTTCCACAAACATTTGCTACTTGTATAGTAGAGACTCTGAGTGAATCAAATATAAAATCCTATTTTGGAAAGGGGTGGCTGTTACTCTTGAAAAGAGCCCATCTCTTCATCTTGAGCTCTGGGAGTGAGGTAAGAGCTTTATTTAAGTTGTATAATGTACAGCGGAAGCACCTGCATTTCCTATCTGATTCGCTAGTATCTCTAGTGAGGAACTGTCAGCTGAACCACCACCTATGTCTGCTGTGTCAGGAGATCCTTACTAAGTGCTGTGACTGAATCAGGACAGGCCCTGTCTGCCGTGCAGTGCTTTTTAGTTCCCAAAACTAAGCTGCTTTGGCATTCTCATGCTTTCACTGGCATATTGCCATTTTTTTGGCAAATAAAAATCAGCAAGTGATTGATGTGCCACACCAGCCTGATGACACCTCCTGCTGTACCGCTGGCATATTTTGCTTCTTCCTTAGATACAGCCTTTTCAAGGACTCAAATAATTGAGTGTCTTAAGAGGACTGACGTGAAAGCAGGAAGATGGGCACCTGGCTTCTGGCATCATTATTCACTCTGCATTGATAGTGGAAAGATACATTTTCAAAATTATAATCCTTTTTATTTAAGAAAAATATTTAAAAATTAAAACTATTTCAAGACCACTAGAAACCAGTTAAATGACCATAATATTTAATATTTATTTGGTTTAATGTGAACATGTTAACTGCCCACAAAAGATTCCCCTCCCCCAATAATTATATGTGTTGTTTCATACTCTCAACCTTAAGTGTTCATACAAAAATGTTCCTAGATGCTACCTAAATGTGATCTTTAACCAAAACTCATAAAAGAAAAAGAAGACTCTTTTTCTTTTAATTGTAAATAATTTTGTGATTGTAAATAATTTTGTAAAACAGGATGAGGTACTTCGTAAGTTTGTTCAGGAAGTCTCTCAATAAGATGAATACACAATTTAAGGACACACATAAACCTAGCTTGATAACTGGGAAGCTAGTGTTTCCATGGTAAGTTTCTTAGAAAAAATAAAGTCATGTTTTTGTTTAATTAATTGCACTAGAATAGAAAGGTAACAGTTGCTTTTCAACAATTTAAAAGCATGCTTTTGCAAATTTTAAAATATCAAAACTAGCTTTTCTTTGAAATATAAGCCATAGGAACACGTGAGACTATGGCTAATATACTGCACAGATAAAATAATTACTGAGGATGACATGTAGTAATTGGGTCTGTAACTCCAATTACCCCGAGGCATTGACTCATGTAGACTTATGCCTTTATTCATCAGGTAAGCTTTTCTGCAGAAATAAATCCAGGGTATCTTCCCTTGAATTCAAGGATTCCACAAACTCTCCCCTCTAGAGAACCAGCAAGAAATCAGTAGGTTATTTGCTAATTCCGAGCAAAATTTGTATTGATTTTTTTCTGTCTCTCTAGTTGATGTTAATAGCATCATACTTCAGGCCACTAAATACTTTTAGCTCCATCTAATTGTCAAAGAATCACTTACTAAGACAAAATTGTGGACATCAAATTCTTTCTCTCTCTCTCTCTCTCTCTCTCTCTCTCTCTCTCTCTCACACACACACACACACACACACACACACACACACACACACACGTGCAAACATACACAAAGAAAATGGTGGCACAGGCAATTAATATTCTGTTTCTTCTCTATCTCCTATAGTAATATTTCCCATGTGTATTATAGAATTAGAAACCAATAATAATTCTAAATGGTATTTATACCACTATATCACTATCTTGCCTTGTCTGATTTAATTGCTGGGCAAATATTAATTTCTCATTTCACTCCAATGTCACTGTCACAAAAAAGCATAACAAAAAACAAATGCATGTGCAAATCTGTTCATTATGTTGTAACATCTTTTGAAGTATAATGTAAGGAGCATAATTTTTGTGGGGTTTTTTTTTTGGTTGTTTAAAACAGAATGTAAAAACAGGCATTGCATATTTTTTCATGTGGTTTTTAGTAAAACAAAACTATTTCCATATATTTTGTACTATTCATTAGCAGAGTATTTTAAATTAAAGATGCATGTCCATTCTCTGCAATGATACACACAACCATTGCTCAACAAATTTGACTAAATTCAGTGCAATATCGCTGTGGAGGAAACAGAAAACAATTTTTTGGATGCTCGTGATAGGCTCCTACATGGGAAAGCTAATCCTCTCATGGCCCCTAAATAGTTGTTAAAACCAATGTACCTCATCTTTGACATCTGTTTAAGCAGAATTAATCCATTTTAAATTCCAAATCATTTTCCCTGTGACAGAATGTACTAAATGAAGCAAAATGGTTTGGGGAAATGAGGAAGTGTAAACAAGCCAATTAGATGCCCTTTAAATTCATGGAGAGGAAGCGTTTTCTCAAAGAAAAGTGAGATCCAACTTTGAAAAAGGAAAACCTGCTCATCCATTGCTGTTTGAAGGAATTTCCTCCAAAGTATATGGAGATTTAAATTGACACTATGCCCAGACATCTCCATAACAACAGCATGGTCACTTAGCAGTATAGCTAGACAGTCGATGAGTCGTATCTGTCCTTGTATATAATGGATGAAGGCGCCATTAATATGTTTGATGAAGCTTGTGGTGCTGAGAAACATGGTGTTCTGATTGCCAAGTGCTGGGATAGTCTACATTTGTGCTTTTGTTTCTGCCCATTAATAATGATGAGGTTCTTAAGTATTATCGTTGGATTGTTAACATCTGTTAAATTCTGGGAACATAGAAAAATAAATTTTTAAAACAATGTTTTTATACACTAAACTCAAGTTTAACATGATAGACTTCACTTAGTTCTATTACTCTGCCATATAAACCAATATAGTCTGCTTATGGAATATTTGGAGAGACCAGTAGATCCCAAATGGACCTTGTAAATTATATTTTTAAAAATTGGCATCACACCTTGCTTGGGAAGGAGTTTGTATCGTGGGTAGTATTCCTTTGAACTAATGATCAGTTTTCTTTAAATTAAAAGTAACATTGAGATCTGCTTGTTCCAAAATTAAATTTCACTAATTGAGAAGTTCTAGTGAGCAACAACACAATAAAGAAAGAGAGAATCCATGTTGTTAAACCTTTATGTTTTGGTTGTCTTATTTTTAATTATTTTTTAGTTTTTTCTATGGAAAATTGTAAGAGATAGAGAAAAGTGCCTGCAATGTTGAACTATTTAAATCGAGTATGAGAGAAATATCCTGTTGAATATAAACTCTTGCTTCTTGTACATAAATATTACAAAGTGACACATTAATTTTTTAAGTATGGTGGAGGGTTTGCGAAGATGGGAATAATAATCCTTCATCCCTATATTTATACTCCTTACAAGGTGACTATGTCACTTCTATCAAGAGGAGGAATTCATTTATCTTGAATATGGGCTGGTCTTGTGACTTATTTTGACCGATAGAATGCACTAGAATTGATATGCTGAACCAACATCTCTTGGGGGCCCTGCTGTTTCAACATTTGACTTTTGGGAACATTGATGCTACCATGTGAAGTAGCTTGGCCTACAACAGCAATTTTCAACGGGTGTGCCACAAGAATTTTAGAACATTCACTACTTGACTATTTACTAGTAGACAGGGACACTGACCTCTAGTTTGTAAAATATATATATATATATATGACAACAGCCAAATACTGCAAAGAGCTGCCCCCTGTGAAAAAATGTAAATGATAGCTTTTGGTGTGTCAGGTTCACAAAAAAGATATTTTTCGGTGTGCCACAGAATTTTAGTAATTAGTTTATGTGTGCCATCACATGGAAAAGGTTGAAAATCACTGGCCTAGACCCCTTGAGGTAAAGACGCCAAGTGGGGACAGTTACCCAATCATACAGCTATACAGCCGTCCAGTGACCACAGCCAGCACCAACTACCTAGAAATGTAGATGAGACCATCTTTGACCATCCAGCCCTATTAAAGCCCTAAGCAAAGATCAGAAACACCGCTTAGTGAAGTTCAGCCCTCATTGTTGACCTCACAACTGTAAGCCAATGAAATAGTTGTTGCAAACTATTAAGTCAGCTTTTTTTAAGTCATTCAATTTTGAGATGGTGAGGCAGCAATATTTAATTGATGCATATACCCCTTAAGAAAAAGGGCAGCTATTGGTGATGTTTATGTGCCTTACACCCAGTAGAGTAAGACAATCCAGTGAAATAAAATTAGTTGAAACTTTGGTTCAAAAGAATGGCAACTTCAGTGGGCAATTGGGCAACAATTAAAACTTCATCACTTACTGAACTTTAAGTCACTTCTGTCCTCTGACTGAATTCTGGGCTTAAGAGCAGCATTAAGTTTTTCTTCATAAAATTACTTATAACTTACAGGGTTTTTACCTGTTTATACGCAGATGTATGTGAAAATAAATAATCTGAGGAAATGTGAATAAAATTCATCTATAATATATTTCATTTAATATGGTTATATTGTTTTATTTAAAGTACCAAATCATTTATGACTATTTAAAGATATCTATAAAATGTTTATAAGTATCTTAGCTCTATAAAGTAAGTTTTGTGGTTTTATTTGTCATCAAATTAAATGTAAATATTTCTAAGAATATTGGGCATTCAATCATATATGTCAGTTGATTTAATAATAAAGATATAATAATAAACATACTAAGTGCTATTTTATGATTGTTTTAGAATTAACATTGATTAAATATTCTATTCTGTATCTCAAAATTTATTAAAATGTATAAAAGAAAATTTGAGCTTGAAGTTCATAGCTTGTAATCACTTTTAGTGACAAGCAAATAGTTAAGATTATAAAAACAAAATAGAGGTAAGAAGGAAGAAAGGGTATATGTTTTTAATTTTCATCTTTGAATTAAAATATAAAGGTGAGTGAATTTTTATGTTGTTGGATACAGAATTAGATTGTCAAATATATTTTTAGAGAGGTGAAGAGATAATATGTGTGCTGTAAAGTTTGTAAGTATTTGAAATATGTTGAAAGGGGCTTTTTCTTTATTTACCAAAAAAGTGTTAATTTTAATCATAGAGAGGACAGTTTTCATTGTTTTATTCAAAAAAGAAAGAAAGAAATCTGCATTTTTCATTAAAATCTCCATCAGCCACATTTCCATTAGAGTTCACTGAAAAATGACTCATAAAACCAACAATTTTATGCATCAGGTGACAGGTTTTGACAGAAACAGCCTGCAGTTTTTGTGACATGCTACATTCTGAATGCTCAAACTGTGTGATTAGGTGTGCTTTATATGAGTTCCACGTGCTTAGCTAGCAAAATCTGAGTTTATTTGTACAAAATTATTCAAGTGAAAAGAATGGTGTTTTCATGTAAGGAAAGTCAGACCTCAAAGAGTCCAGAGGGGATTGCTGGCCTTTTGTTAGCAGGTGAGCAGTTCTAGCTCTGCTCACGGCAAGGCGCAGACCTTCTTGGTAAGCACAACAGGATTTTTATTTTCAGCAGACACAAAAATAAAAATAATGAATCCCGCCATTTGACTGAGTAATTTTGTTTGTTTGTTTCAGCTTCTTTTAGTTCAGCTCTAGTGAAAGAAAAATCTTCAAGTCTCCTGTGACTATATTTAAAAAAATGTTCTAAATTAGTGATGTGTGTGTCAGAGCTTTTGTTTACACATATGAGAAATGTCTGGTTGCTAATTCTAGAGACACTTTTCTCTGGGCATATTTTAGAATAATGGTATTGAAGAGTAAGCTAGTTTTTATTTAGAATTGAGAATCCAGTGTTAACGTGTACAAATCGACTTTTCACACTTTGTTGTTGAATGAGACAACCCACTCCTTGTTGTGAACATGGGATATTAATCCTGTAACTTAAACTAAAATAAACCATTTTCTTGTAAGGGAAGTGAAAAGAGTACTTGCTTTAGAGAGAAAGAGCTCTTGATTTCCAACTCTAAGCTTCATGACATTAGAAAAGTCAGTTTCTGAAACTCAGAAACATAAGTCTTTGAATTGGAGATAATCTCTTGAAAAGTGATGTGCGTTTTAGAGGTTAAAAACCCAGTATGGTGCTTATTGGATAATAAATATCCCCCAAATTATTATTATTTTAGAACTGGTATGTGTAATAAATTTTAATTTTAATTTCTTTGATCTCAGGAACTAACATGAAAACTTTAAATATTACTTGCGGATACTTACATATGTGATTTTTAGTTTTTCAGTATCAAAGATAACAGATTATGTATAATAAGTCTAAAGGCTTTATCTTTTAGAGGGGTTAGAGATTTCCTTGTGCTATTCATATACTGAAGCAAGGAACAGGTGAATATGCTGGAAGGAAAATACCTTTGTATTTTTACATATTTAGAATCACTTTTGAAATAATAGATGGCATTCAACCTGAGTAACTAGAGAATCTATTTTTGATTCTTGTTAATTAAAACAGGGAGTATTGGGAAACATGTTGAATTCACATTTGAAATTCTACACAGTTAAAGAGGATGTTCCAAGCCCCATAGTTGCTTTAAAAAATATATTACATTCAGCATTGAGTTTCAACAGTTATATTATTTAGTGTAATTTTTTTTCAAAAATTCTAAAATATTTGAGAACAGTTCTGGGTCTCAGAGGACATTAGAACAGATGCCATGGAAGTGGATTTCTTTATGTTCTAATTCCCAGTTATATCAACATTTTCTTCAATGGCTTGAAATTCAGTGTAGAAAACTTTTACTTAGCAACATTTATAATTTCTGATTCTCTCTGTTGAATTCCTTTGACTTTTGAAGTTTTGAAAAGATCCCTAGCTATAAAAATTTAAATTTTCAACTGCTATGTTAAAATGATCATCCAAAGTTCACACACACACACACACACACACACACACACACACACACACACCTTTTCTCTGAACTCCTGTTTTTCACTCTCTAGGTCGCATACCCTTGGCCTAATGTCCTCATGACAAGAGAGTATAGCTGTTACAATGAAAGCCTACAGGGTCCATGTATGTTTTGGCTCAACATTGCATTACCCAATACTAGCACAATGCTTGCACGCAATTGGGTTTTATTTACTATTTGTTAAGTGGATAAATGAGAAGATCATCATAAGATCTCACTCTGAAATTTGAGAATTCCCTGATTATCAGTCAAGATGTGCTAAGTCTATTTGATTTCTTTCTTCCCTTCCTCCTTATTTTGTGTCTTTCTTCCACGCTCCCTCTTTCCTCCTCCTTCTTCCTGCCTTCCATAATTCCCCCTAGAAAAACAACAACAGCTTACTGAATTACATTTTATGGGAAAACTTTTTAAAAGTTAATTCATAGGCAAAACAGTGAAGAAATCATCCTTGAATATCCTTCAAATCATCCATAAAGTATCATACTGATTAACACAATCAGAATAGTGAGATGTTCACATTACACGTAGAAATGGAGACTCAGAGAATAGATTTCTAAACCCCATTTCATAGGAATAGTGTTTGAAACTGACTGAATTGTGGAAACACAGTAGAGTCTCTCTTTCTCTCTTTCTAAGTATATATAGTTAAGTTCAGATAATTTAAATGTGTTTATATTTTAATCTTATATAGTGAATATAAAGAGCACGTCTTTGGGTAAAACAGATACCTTTGCTAACATGGAAAAAGTGAGCAAATATTTAGCAAGTATATATTTGTATGGCTAGATAGTCCCATTTGCAAGGTGACAATTTAACAATATGTATCTTTAGGACTGTTTTTTTAGATTAAAACAAATAATTCCTGCAAAGTATTTAAAACAGTAACCAGTATATATAGTAAGTGCTTAATAAATGTTAGCTATTATTACTAGATCCAGCGTATAGATGATAACATTAGTTTTTTAAATGGTTAATATGATAAATGTAATTTTCTGTACCCTAATACTGTCACTGGGAAATCCCAGGTGGGCTCGGGCTGCCTGTCGCTGTGTCCAATAACGAAGGCAGGGTTGAATCACTTAAAGCATTTATTGAGAAGGCCAGCCAACCAAGAAGACAGGGTACTTACAAGCATTCAAATTCTGTCTTACAGCAAGGTGCAGGGGACAGGATTATAAAGGGGAACGGGCTAGTATGAGGCTCAGAATGAAATGCAACTATGTGCAGCCCTGGAGGTCCACAAACTTTAACTATTGTCCTTAATCATCAGGAAATAAGATGATGTTGATGAGATGATGTTTTGACTCCTATTGGGTCGGTCTGACCATGCTTATCTGTTCTGCTTACTGGATTCACAGTTGAGTCACTTCCTTAATTACTTTGCATAGGCCTTGAAAAGGAAACTTAAGAAAAACTTAACCCCCTATTCACATAAGTATATGTGTACTAAGATTTAAAATAATATGATTATTTTTCAGATTAATCAGGTGCTCTATCAGATTATAAGTCCCCCATCAATACCAAAGCATGTTTTTCTATAAAAACATAAATTAATTGCAAAAATCAATTCAAACATGTAGTCAGTTTGCAGAAATAGGTTTGAATATCAAGAGCACACATACAAGTCAATGTTAATTAAATTGCAGTATTCTATATTTTCCACTTCTTCAGCTTGCTCTGTGAAGTTGGTATTTCCTGAGCTCTCTTCCAGGGCCTCTTCGATATCCTTGAGAAATGCCTTTTACTCTCATGTGGTTAGTTAATACATGGGTGCTGTCATTTCCCAAGTGTTTATGTATAACCTAGCTACACAGATCTGCATATCCAAACCTACTTATATCTGACGGCTGACAGACACCTCATTCTGTGATCTCATTTGTCCCAAACTACATGTACCAACTAATTTATTCAATTCCTTCCTTCAAAATTTTGGAAAATACTTATTAAACAAAATAAAAATATTACATTTGCTTCATAAATTATCTCCTATGTCATCTTTTTAATTCAGTAACCATTATAGAGCAGCCCCCCTAAACATTATATTAGAGTTTGGGAGTGCAGACTTTAATAAAGGATCATTTCTCCCCAAACACTCATCTATGTGATTGACTCTGATAAATTATAATTGTAAAGCCTGGCTCTTCTTCTTATATTAAATCTAAATTTCTACTCATATCCGTTAATTGGAACTTATACTTTTACATTTGCTGACAATACTTGATTTTTATTACAGTTTTATTTATGTTATTGGATGTTAGGGCTAAAAGGAATTGGGGATAATCTAATTTGTAAAAATGGAGGGCTTTTTCCCCCTTGTCAAACAGCTGTGTAACAAGGCATGTAAAATTTAGTTAATATTCCTGTTTATTTTTGAAAATTATTAAATTTTGTAACCAAAGTTTTCATTAGACTCCAAGATCATTGATTAGAGAAACTGTATCTTATTAACTGCTATTTTCCAGGCCTCATTTGAGTACATGGCATGGAGTTATAATTTAACAAATATTTTATTAATTTACATCAATTAACTCTCTGGAAAAAAAAGGCAAATAACCAGTTGATCTATTTAACATGAGCTTCTGGGAAGAAAGAGAAGAGCAGTCACTGGGAAATGGGAAGATTTGTGATTCATATCAGGCTTCATAATTAGGCACCTTTTTATTTAGTGGTTACTTAAAGACAGGAGGATGGAAATGTTTATCTTCTGTGCAGCAATTTATGCTATGACATCACTTTTTGTCTGTATTGGTATTACCTGTAGAGAAAATTATTAAATTCATAGTGTATCTGAGCTATAATATTTCACAACATGACATGTTGGAAGGTTGTCCTTTGAATATTTCCTTGACATTCTTCTAAGTTTATAAGACATTCCTTGATATTCTTCTAATTTTCATATACCCTTGAAAATTGTATTTATTCATTCTACTTTTTTCTCCTCTAAGTACTTATACTATTTATAATAATTTGTTTATATCCATTCATTTATGATAGAAGTTGACATACTGCTAATTCAGTTTGTTGGGACAAGTTATGAATCTTCATGATTTGGAAAAGTTAGTTTTGCCTTGTAGTATAATCATTTCTATACTCAGGCTATACTTGTAATTTAGTCTACCATTTTCTAAGTGTGTAAAAGTGACTTAATCCTAGGAGATGGCAAGAGAAATTGCTTGAGTAGTTTACTGTGGCTAATATAAAGAAGATTTTTTATTTTATTTTATGACTTATTGTTTAAAAAGATAAAATTATCATGGGACAACAAAGAGCAGAATGAAACTAATGCTGACCACTTGAAAACAACCAATTTGACTACCTTTAAAGTGAATTGATCTTCTATTGTCATTATCAAAACTTACATATCATTTGATTAAGGATAATATCTTTTACACCTTTGAGAATATCACTAAATAAAATTTGAAAAAAAAAATTGTGTAGTTACAATCGTTAATGAAAAACTTTTTAAAGTTATATTAACTAGGGGAAAGAATGTATAGAACATTCAAAAATATGACATAAAAAGATTCTTATAGTAGTTGACATTCATTAAGACAAAAATGGTGAATATAAATGTAAGGGAGAGTAAAAAATCCTTTTTTCTTTTAACAAAAATGTTGGTGATAATAGCCTATATGCCCTTTTTATTCATCTATTAACAAATATCAAATGCCATCATCATGTACATGATCTCATTAGCAAAGCGATTTTCACATAATATTTCACTTTAATAGAAGGCCCTTTGAGGTAAATGGTAATGAAGGAACTTGGTCAATAAAGGGTCTTTAAATGTAGAAGGAATCGGCAAAGTAAATGCAAATGTTTATTTTCTTTCCACTTATAAAAAAGATAATATCAAGGCTGTTCATGTGTTATAGTAGAGTGACAGAGGAATTGTTCCTAAACTATTATTAGTATTTCCATTTCAACTCTAATTCTGAACATAGTCTTCAGTATCCTGTTTTAAATATATGGCATAAGATCAGATTGTATTCTATATAGAACTACAAATAAATAGAATTCAATTGCAATTGCATACCAACCAGAAAACAAACAATAATGTTAAAGCTATTTTGTATTACTCGTACAGTGAACTTTTTCAGTTAGACACAGTAAGCAAATTAGTCATTGAAGATCCAAAACTAAGAGTGAACAAGAGTTGCTCTCTGAGAAAATGACACGTAATTACACATGTTTCGTGGTGACAGGAGAAATCTCAAGGCTTGGCCCTGCTTCAAAGGCAAGAATCTTAGCTTGGTAGAGAGGGGGTAGGGGACAGTCTGGGCTGATGGGCAGACATTCACGTAAAAATATGATATTTTGATAAAAGCTAAAAGAGACACAACATGCTGAGTTTTGTTACAAAACTTTCATTCTGTTCCGATTAAATATCAAGTTCTAATGTACAGAAGTGAGAAATTCAGTGGCAAAACAGAAAGAAAACAAACTTTTTTATCCTGATGCCAGGCACCCAGGCAGCAATCCAGGCAGTGGATCTTAGGCACCATATGTGCTGTACTGTACTGCCCTCCCTGTGGGCACGGTGTCTTCAACTTCACTGAAATCACTGAGTTTGTCTGAATTTTGCCAGATCCTGTTGCTTCATCTCAACATAAAATGGCTCTTCCCAAAAACACATGTTCTCAGAAGACTCAACATCAATTGTCAAAAGGAAGGCTCAGTGTCCAGTGTCTTTTTCTGTCATTTAGTTCCCATCAAAACTAAAAACTCCAGGTCACAATCTAACTGTGGGGATGTGAAGTACCTTTAGGAAGTCTGCATTTAGGCACCAATTTCCCTGGCTCCCCATTGCATCTTCCTTCTGTCTTGAGAGTGCCGAAGCATTATTTGTTGCTTTTTAGATAACCCTTGATTCTTGCTCCCACTTGGAGTGGAGCTTATGCTCTCCCTCCAGCCCCTTAGAGTTCAGCACACCCAGATTTGCGGCACGTGAGCAGTCTGCAGGCACGATTAGCCCCACTTGAGTAGCTCTTGATAACACCCTCTAGGAAGTCAATTAAAGATGTCAGGGGGTGGGCTGGACTGCTTTTCTTTTACTAACAGGCATTCAGAGAGTGGAAGATGGAGCTGTCAGCAATAGGTGAATTTTAGTTCTCCAAAAACTAAGAGGCCCCTGATTTCCCTTGTTTTCTTCCTCTGGCTATTTCAACTTTTTTGTTTTGTTTTGTTTTGTTTGTTTTCTTTATGTGATCTGGAAATAAATGACCTAGTCTCATCATTAATATTAGCAATTGCTACATAATGTTGAAAATCAGGTACTCAATCTAGTAAATGATGAAAATATTTGTTCAACAACTAAAGAAAATATAAAGAAAGAAAAAGGTCTTACAAACTTGAGCCTAGTGAACTTCTGATTTGAGGTGCTAAAGCTTGTGTTTTAATATCTGCAGTTAAGCTAAAATTAATGATTGTACATTAAGAATTAGGCATAAAATTGCTTGGCATTATAGTAGCCATTCTTTGCTCCTGCTTACTAAACATTGTGATTCTTTTGCTAAAAATCTTGACCCACTTTTTGTCTGTGTTTTTACTGTGAAAAACTACTCCAAAAGTAAATAATTTATAATTAATATAAAGCAAAATTAAAATATTGCAACTTTTTGTCCAAATTAATTAATGTAAATATTTAAACAGAATACTGTCACAATAAATTTTATTTTCCTTAAGCAAAATATTATCCTATGTAGTTAAATATTACAATATTAGATTACCAAAACGATAGAGAAATTTCTACTTTATTGTTTTTTTCTGTGATTTTGTTATATATGTGCTTATTCAGGAGAATTATCATTGTAGGGAAGTATCCTATCTAATAAAAGAGAAATATGGTAATTAGCCATACCTCCAGTACCCTTCCCATTGGCTAATCAGGGCGATATGCAAATTAACTGCCAACCAACATGGCGGCCGGCAGCCAGGCAGCTTGAAGCGAACATGAGGCTTGCTTGCTTCAGTGACAGAGGACTCCAACGTTCCCCGCCTGCTGCTGCCGGCCTCTGAGCTTGCAGTTTGAAACATTGTTACAAATATAGAAGCTAAACAAAACCCCAGAAACCTGCTTTCAGCCAGCCAGGATCTCAGAGCTGGAGTTGAAACAGTGTTTCAATTATAGAACCCAAACAAACCAGATACCTGCTTTCAGCAGCCAAGGCCTAAGAGCTGGAGCCAGCCTCAGAGCTAAGGCTGGCCCAGAATAAAAAAGAAAAAAGAAAAAAAGGAGCAGTTGGGAGCTTCAGTCACCCACCAGCCTGAAAACAGCCCTCAGCCCCTACCCAGACTGCCCAGGCACCCCAGTGGGGATCCCGACCCTGAAGGGGGTGTGACCAGCTTAAAACAGCCATCATCCCCTCACCCAGGCTGGCCAGGCACCCCAGTAGGGACCCCCACCCTGATCCAGGACACCCTTAAGGGCAAACCAGCCAGCCCCCGCACGTGCACCAGGCCTCTATCCTATATAGTAAAAGGGTAATATGCCTCCCAGCACCGGGATTAGCGGACCCGTGATGCCTTCCAGCACCGGGATCAGCATGACAGGGGGCAGCGCCCAAACCCCCTGATCGCCCTGCCGCTCTGTGTGTGACAGGGGCGGGGCCACAACCTCCCTATCCATCCTGCTCTGTTCATGACAGGGGAAGGCACCCCAAACCCCTGATCAGCCCTTCTCTGTGCCTGATAGGGGGGAGCTCCCCAACCCCCTGGTCGTCCTGCGGCCCTGTGTGTGACAGGGTGTGGCACCCCAAACCCCTCTCCACAGGCCCTGTACTGTGTGTGACGGTTTAGAGCCATAACCTCCCCATCGGCCCTGCCCTGAGTGTGACAGGGTGCGGCACCCCAACCCCCTGATCAACCCTGCTCTGTGTGTGACAGGGGGCGGTGCCCCAACTCCCCTATCGGCCCTACTCTGTGAGTGACAGGGGGGAGCTCCCCAACCCCCTGATTGACCCTGCTCTGTGCGTGACAGGGGGGAGCTCCCCAACCCCCTGATCGACCCTGCTCTGTGCGTGATTGGGTATGGAGCCCCAACCCCCCTGATGGGCCCTGTTCTGTGTGACAGGGGGCAGCACCCAACCCACTGATTGGCCCTGCTCTGTGCGTGACAGGTTGTGGTGCCGCAACCTTCCCATCGACCCTGCCTTGAGTGTGACAGGGGGCGGTGCCCCAACCCCCTATCGGCCCTACCCTGAGTGTGACTGAGGGTGGCATCACAACCTCCTGATCTGCCCTGCTCTGTGCATGACAGGGGGTGGTGCCCCAACTCCCCTATCGGCCCTGCTCTGAGCCCGACCAGGGGCTGCACCTAGGGATTGGGCCTGCCCTCTGCCACCTGGGAGAAGGCCTAAGCCAGCAGTTCGTTATCTCCCGAGGGGTCCCAGACTGAGATAGGGCACAGGCCGAGCTGAGGGACCCCCCCTCTCCCCAGAGTGCACAAATATTTGTGCACCGGGCCTCTAGTATACTTTATAAGGGAGAATAGATAACTTGAAACAACACTGTCTATTTGATTATGCATAACCATGATAGTAACTGCTTCATTGTTGTCGTGTATGTGCTAAATGTTGAATGTGTTTTTATTGCATCCTCATTGCTACCTGGATAATAGGTACCATTACCCCATTTTGGAGGTGAAGAAGCAGAAGCTTGGAGAGATTAGATAACTTGGCCTGAACCCATAGCTAATAAGCAGTAATGTCAGGAGTTAAACTAGTCTTTCATTCACCAGAACCTGTTAGCCTAACCTGCAGAGGGCACAAAATAGCTGAAGATGCAAGGTTCTCTCTGTATTTGTAATTACAAAAATATATCCTCATAATAATTATCCCTCTCTTAGAAATAACCCACCGCCAAAATGATTATATATATTTTCTAATGTACTGTTTAAAATAAATGAGAATATCCCAACTAGTGTGGCTCAGTGGCTGAGCGTCAACCCTTGAACCAAGAGGTTACCAGTTCAATTCCCAGTCAGGGCATATGCTCAGATTGAGGGCTCAAATCCAATATGAGGCATGCAAGATACAGCCAATCAAAGATGTTTTTTTCTCACCAATGTTTCTATCTCTCTACCCCATCCTTTCCTGTCTCTCTCTAAAAATCAATAAAAAATATCTTACCTAATAATAGACAAACATGTAAATTGAATGCCCCTCTGCTATGCTCACCAGCCAATCAGAAGAGTATGCAAATTAACCCACAAAGATGGCAGCTAATTTGAATATGTAGGCGGGAAGCAGCAGAGCAAAGACTGAAGGCTCCGGCAGGAGCAAAGGCCTGGGTCCCAGGTGCTGGAGGAAAACCGGCCAGCAGCCAGGGGAAGGGAAGGCCTATTGCACAAATCTCTTCATGCAACAGGCCTCTAGTCTAACCTAATAATAGACAAACATGGTAATTGACTGTACCTTCGCTACACCTCCCATTGGCTAATCAGCGCAATATGCAAATTAACCACCAACAAAGTTGGCGGCTAATTTGCATACAGTAGGCGGGGCCAGCAGCAGCACGCCAGCGATGCTGCCTGCAGGACCCGGGCCCTGGCAAGGCGGGGCCGGCGGCAGCACGCAAGCGACACTGCCCATGGGGCCCAGGCCCCAGCCCCCTGACCTGGCGAGGCAGCCTGGCCCCGGAAGCCCCAGAAGCCAGGCAATGTGAGCTCAGCATCCGACTTGGCTGTGTGGAGGGAGGGAAGGGGAGCGGCCTCGGGCTGGAGTCTGCAGCAAGGGACCCTGGGCTCACAGTGACATGAGCCTAGCATCCGCGCCAAAGGAGGGGAGGGGAAGGGCCTCGGGCCAGAGTCTGCACCCTGGCTGGGCTGAGGGAGGGAAAAGGAGGGGCCTCCGGCTGGAGTCCACAGTGAGGAACGCTGGGCTTGCAGCAACACGAACCCAACATCTTCTCACCAGCCAAGTGGAGGAAAGGAAGGGCAGGGGTCTTGGGCCGGAGTCCCCAGGGAGGAAAGCTGGGCTCGCGGAGCCCGCCTCCAGGGATGTCCAGCATCCACGCCCCAACTGGGTGGAAGGAGGGGAGAGGAGGGGCCTTGGGCTGGAATCTGCAGCAAGGAAAGCTCTCTGGGCTTGCAGAGTCTGCCTCCAGGGATACCCAGTGTCCACATCCCAGCTGGTGGAGGGAGGGAAGGGAAGGGGCCTTGGGCAGGAATCTGCGGCAAGGAACGCTGTGCTTATAGCGAAGTGAGCCCATTGTTTGCACTCTGGCCGGGCGGAGGAAAGGGAGGGCTTTGGGCCAGAGTCCACGGTGAGGAACGCTGTGCTCACTGTGATGTAAGGCAGCATCCATGCCAAAGGAAAGGAGGGGAGGGGCCTCGGGCCAGAGTCCCTGGTGAAGGATGCTGGCATCATTGCAGGCACGGCTATGGGCCCTCCCCCATGAACGAATTTCATGCATCGGGCCTCTAGTCTATATATAAAAGCCTAAGCAACTGAATGACCAGTCCCTATGATGCACACTGACCACCCCGGGGCAGGAGCTGCCCCCGGGTGGTCAGCGTGTTCCCATAGCAGGAGCGCCGCTCAGCTGACTGATGAGTGCCAGACGAGCACAGATGCAGTGGCAGTGAGCCTCTCCTGCCTCCACTGCAGAGCTACCAGATGGCAGGAGCAGAGGGGCCAGGATGAGTGGGAGTGGCGTGGCGCCCCACCCAGGCTACGGCTCCTACCCAGCTGCCTGCTGCTTCATGCACTACTACATCCCTTGGAGGATGTCGGACTGCCAGTCTTGGCCCGATCCCGGGATCAGGCCAAAACCAGCATTCCAACATCCCCCAAGGGGTCCCAGATTGTGAGAGGGCTCATACCAGGCTGAGGGACCCCACTGGTGCACGAATCCGTGCACTAGGCCTCTAGTATTTAATATAAATAAGAATAAAAGAAACCAATGAGGAGAATTTTCCCAACCTCCTAAATATGTCTTGCTACCTTTCTTATTACCATCTTGCCCCAGTCACTGCCATCTGGAGCCTGAACTAAAACACTAGTCTTCGTGCTTTTGCCCTTTACTCCTTTGGTGGTCTTTTGCCCACCAACCTAATTCTGTTAAAATATAAGTCAAATCATGTTCCTCCTTCTCAGAATGACTTCCCTCCTCACCATGAATACAATCCATAGTCCTTATCATGGCCCTCACCACCCTGTGTGGTCTGGCCCCTGAAGCCTCTCGGAGTGTATCTCCTCACCCTGAACCTTCCTTTCCAGTCCAGCACTAGCACTGGTGGCCTCCTTATGGTTTGTCATATGTGCCAGGTGGGATCCTGCCTTAGGGCCTCTGCACATGCTTATTGACTATAAGAAGTGCATGAACAAAAGTAAGATTGTTAAGACTCAACTGTAATATTCCATGAGAAATGATAGTTAAGTGTTACCAAGTGACAGGAATGAAGAAGGTAAAGAAAAATAGACAATAGGTTCTGGATAAGTTTACAGTCATTGGACCTTACTTAGAGGCAACACAGTGTGTGTGTGTGTGTGTGTGTGTGTGTGTGTGTGTGTGTGTGTGTGTGTGTCCGTCCATGGGTAACAGAAATGGAGTAAAAATAATAACTCCTTGAGCAAGTTGTATACAATGGTTCCACATAAAGAGACACAGAAGATTGGGGAGGTAAAGATTTGTGTGAAAAAGTTAATAATTCAATTTTGGCCATATTAAGTTTAAGCTATTCTTAAACATTCAAGTGTTGATGTCACACCTTCAGGTAGATGATAGTCTGAAGTTCCAGGAACTTCAAATCTGTAGACATTCATTTTAGAGTCATCAGCTTGGAGGCAGGACTGGCAGAGATTACATATGAAGAATGTGTCTGAGGCACTCCATTTTTAAGTGGTGTTGACTATGTTTTAAGAACAGGAGTTTTTGGCAAAGTACTTTCAAGTGTAATGGCTAATGAGAGAAAAATTAGGAGAGTATCCTGAGCCCAAGATAAGACATACACATTTCAATGACATATAGTTCAGGCAATGTTTTAATGGTAATTGTTTCATGTAGGATTTGGGGTAGAATATAAAAAAGAACTATAGAAATTTACCACATCTTAACTCTCAGCAATATTACTAAGCACTTACCATGGCTAAGCTACTAAGGGAGAGAAACATGAAATAATTATATCTTCATTGGCAATACAGCTAATTCCCTATACAATTTCCACCAGACTCTGTTCAAGGCACTGATATAATATCTTCATACAAAGTCCTAATACATTATCTAGTGAAGACAATTAACTGTGATTTGATTAAGCCATCTTCTGTTGTATGGAAATATTATTAAAAAGAAACCTTATAAATATTGAAAGAGAAATAAAGGTTAAGTTAGTATATTTTAGTATTATTTCAAATGATCTTCTAAGGCTACCTTTTAAACTATAAAAACAAGAACAACCAGGTTTCTACAGTAACAAAATTACTTTTATAAAATGTGTTTTTAATTATCGATCTGCTTAATTTTTGAGGGCTATTGAAAATATACAGTGACCCTTTCATTGTGCAAATATATTCAGATTTGAAAACAATTGAATGATAAACGTTCTCTTTTTCTTTATATCATATTACAGTAATGAAACTATTACTTCTCAGTATGTATTTTAATGAGTTTTAACTAACACTGTAATGAGCTGACATTATCATGAATCAAAGGATTAAATAAAATTTAATTTACTGGTCTAGAGAAAGGAAGGTTCCTTAAGAGTTAATTATAATGTTTAAGATGGAGTATAATTAATTTAAGGATATACCACCAATGATTCTTCTATAAGAAAAAGTATATAAACAGATTGAATAACATCAATGCTTTTTCCTGTATATAGATGCATCATTTTTCCTCACTTTTACAATAATGAAAATAGCTAATGATGTTTTATATATTCAAATCATCCTAATATATAAAAATCCAGGGTCCGTAACATCTAAAACGACCAAAGGCTTGACCTACTGGAAGGCAACCCAGCGCTGACTGCCACCACTGAGGGCGCCCTGACCCAGCATTGACTGCCAAGGGGGCTGCGGATCAGGCCCAAAGAGAGGCCTTCAGAGAGAAGCAGGGTCTGATCTGTAGCCTCGGTGACAGCTGTTGATCAGCAGTTGCCTCTCTCTTTCGCTCTGGGCCTGGCCAGTAGCCACACTTCTCATTCTCTCAGGCCTCCGCTGGGGCTACTTCTCAGCCCTGCCTCTCTGATCAGACCCGTTGATAGGCCCAGAGATGCTGACTGGCATAGAAACTGGCCAATCAGAACCAAATCTGGTGAAGTGTGAAGAGCCAATGGCTGCCTAGGAGGCGAAGCTTTTGACGCTGACTGGCATAGAAACCAACCAATCAGAACCTAATCTTGGTGAACTGCGAAGGCAGAACCTAAGGTGTGGGCTGAGGAGGGGTTTTCAGGGCAATAGCTCTTTGGTGTAAGGTGTAAGAAAGCGGTTCCATTTTTTCATGACCACTTAGTCAGTATAATGCATATGGCTGGCTATCAGTCGAGATATAGGGATTAGGTGTTTTTGTCTGCCAAGAGCATCTTCTTCTGATGAAAAAGCTTCCCCCCTCCCCTTTAAGCAATCCTAGCCTATAAAATCTATCTATACTACTAAAAGGATAGTATACTAATTAGACCGGGTTGACCGGCCACCTTCTAGACATCCAGCTTCCTTCTGGACAAAGCCATAGTGGTGGGGATCAAGGCAGAGGCCATTAGGGGTGATCAGACTGGCAGGGGAGGAAAATTGGGGGCAAGATCAGGCAGGCAGGGGAGGGCAGTTGGGGGCAAGATCAGGCCAGCAGGGGAGGGCATTTGGGGGCAAGATCAGGCTGGCAGAGGAGAGCAGTTGGGGGCCAAATCAGGCCAGCAGGGGAAGGCAGTTGGAGGTGAGATCAGGCCAGCAGGGGAAGGCAGTTGGGGCAACCAGGTTGGCCGGGGAGGGCAGTTAGGGGTGAGATCAGGCCAGCAGGGGAAGGCAGTTGGGGGTGAGATCAGGTTGGCAAGGGAGGGTAGTTAGGGCAATCAAACAGGCAGGAGCAGTTAGGGGAGATCAGGCCAACAGGTGAGAGCAGTTGTGGGCGAGATCAGGCCAGCAGGGGAGAGCTGTTTGGGGCAGGACAGACTGGCAGGGGAGGTCAGTTGCGGGTGAGATCAGGCTGTCAGGGGAGAGCATTTGGAGGCGAGATCAGGCAGGCAAGCAGACAGAGGCAATTAGGGGTGATCAGGCAGGCAGGCAGAGAGGTTAAGGGTGATCAGGCAGGCAGGCAGGTGAGCAGTTAGGAGCTAGCAGTCCCAGATTGCAAGAGGAATGTCTGATTGGAGAGGGTGCAGGCTGGGCTGAGGGAAACCCCTGTGCACGAATTTCTTGCACCAGGCCACTAGTGTGTAATATAAAAGTCATAGATACAACACAGAAAATAACCCAAAATTTTTATAAAGTTGTGTAAGGGTTTTTTTTAGATTTGAAAACTCGATGAAGAAAACCTTTCAAATGGAGATAATGTTTTGGGGTTTTTTTTTGGAGAAATAATTTATAATTCTCTTTGTTAACATATTTAAAGTTTGTCTATAGACTCACAATTTATAATGTGGGAGAGATGAAGAACTTTTTAAAAGTAAGTGACATTTTGGACTATGTATCGACAGTAAATACATATGATGGTTTAAGCCTCTGTCAACCAGAGAACAGTCACCACTGCTTGCTCTTTTCTCCTTAACTGAGGGTCCTCACTCTTTACCCAGACATCTGCTGAGGTGCTTACAAGGCCCAGTCCAGGTCACAAGTTTGTCATCTTACTCACCTTTATACCTCTTCCACCTAGCACATAGTAGGCCTTCAATTTATCTTAAGTGAAGAGACCTTCTCAACACTAACGTGTTCCAGATTTTTTAGTCTATCTTAGAAAGTAACTAGTTAATCAAGTTATATATTTTAATCTCTAAGGTTATCACCATCCTACAGATATGTTGTTGACATATTTCAAAGCACCATTCACCTGTAAACTTGCAGTCTGTGTCACTGAGGGACTGACTCTGGTGAGAACACGGGTTTCCACACCTTCTTCTAACTCTATGTTGAATTCAATTGGGATAGACAGTATAATCTGAAAACATGCTTAGCCAATATTATTTTATTGATACATTGATCATTATGCATATTAATAAGTAATTAATACCTTTATAGGTTTTGAAAATCAAGAAGTATAAAGTGGATATAGTGAAGTCTCCCTCTCCCATTGCTTAGTTCTCAGTTTTGTTTTTTTCACAAAGGCATCTGTTATTATTAGTTTCTTGTGTGTTTCTCCAGAGGCTGTTTTATGTGCATGCAAGCGCATTCCAGCATGATCCTTTTCTTCTTGACATTAATTACAGCATGCAATGCATATGCCACACCCAGCTCTTGAAGCTGGCTCCTCTAAAAAGTCTTCTTTGTTGAAAAGAGTGTTTCCCTATTTTGTACCTTAGAGCATTGTCAATGGACCACTCTATGCAGTTGTCTGATACGACATATTCTTTTACTTTCAGGTTGTGGCTTTTGAATTATATCTGCTAACCTTACTAAATTTCTTTAGCACCCTGAGGGCAAGATTTCTGCTTGCAATATCTTGTACTCCTGAGTGTATTATATAGTACCTTGCACCAACAAAAGGAGCAGTTCATACTTGTTAAATAGAAAAGTGAATATTTTTAAAACACTTCTGTTACTCACCCCCAAAAAACAGTTGTAGAACTGATTGAAAAGAGAAAAACATTCTATTTATGTGGTATCACTTAAACAAAATGAAATTAAATGTCATGTTAAGATTACCTTTTAAATATGAACTGGGGAAAACCAGGCAAACACATTTTTTAATTTGGAAGAACCAATGATATTTTATTGTCCTATTAATATTTTATAACATAAATAATAACATTGAAATGTATTTCACTTTAGGATAATACTATAGATAAAAATCCCAACTCCTATAGCACTCACTTATAGTAATTATTACCATCTAGAAGCAATTGCATAGTGTTTGACTGTCTAGCTCTCAAGATGTTAAAGAAATAAATATTTTATGCACAAGATAGATTTCTTGAAGGTTATTAACTATTTGACAGTCAAAGGAATTAAAACTTAACCACAGTTAAACTCATTTAAAATAAAATACTAAAACAGAATAAGATCCTTCTTGTTTACTAATATTCCTAATTCCTAACAATAACCATTCTCATTTATGAAGCACTGTTTTTGCTTGCCACTGCTTTACAAAGATCACTTTGTTTATCCTATCTAATAATAGACAAAGATGGTAATGTACCATACCTTCCCTACACCTCCCATTGGCTAATCAGTGTGATATGCAAATTTACTGCCAACAAATATGGCAGCTAATTTGCATACTGCAGGCAGGGCGGGACAGTTCGAGCTGCCATCCGGGCATGTGTGCAGACCTGGGGTGTGCCACCTAAGCCTTGTGCCGCCTAAGCCCCGCCCACAGGCGACCCCCATGTGCTGCCTAAGCCCCACTAAACCCCTCTGCCAGCCAGGAACCCATGGCGATCCACCAGCAGTCCCCAGGTGGGCATGCTCCTGAGTTGCCATGGCGATCCCAGAGCAGGAAAGTGCGGAGGGCAGGCAGCCCCTAGGTAGGCCTGCTCCTGGGTCAATCTCAGAGCAGAAAAGCACAGCCTGCAGGCAGCCCCCAGCTGGGCATGCTCTTGGGTCGCCATGGCGATCCCAGAGCAGGAAAGTGCGGCCTGTAGGCAGCAACCCACCCTGGCCACAGCTCAAGGGAGAGAACAACATGCAGTGGAGACCAGGAGCCTGAGAAATCAACACAGAGGGCTGCCTGCTCCAGGCCTCCATGGTGTGGCTGGGGCAGGTCCCCAGCAGACACACACACACACACACACACACGAAGTGACTGATCTGAGCCTCCTAGCAGCTGGGGTCAGGCCCCCAGTGGGGACACACACACACACACACACACACACACACACACACACACACAGGGCGCCTGCTCCGAGCCTCTGCTGCCAGACTGTGGCCGTCAGTAGGACATCCACTGAGGGCTCCCAGACTGTGAGAGGAGCAGGCTGGGCTGAGGGAACCCCACCCCCAGTGCACAAATTTCGTGTACCGGGCCTCTAGTTATTTATAACAATCCAAAGACATATGCTTTATTATTCCCATTTTATGGGGAAGATACTAAGGCTCAAAATGTGACTGGCATGAAACCATCTAGTTCATAAAGTCGCAGAGCTGAGACCCACACTCAGGCCTTTGGCTGAGCCCGTTAGCTTAACCACCTTGTCATATTGCTCTCTGTAAAATAGTAATACTTCCAGGAACATTTATTAAATGGAAGTTCCAGGTCCCATCAAAGGAATGGGGTAACTGGTGGAGAGGGATTACAGTGCATTTCAGGAATAGAAAACAAACTGTGTGAAGGCCCTAAGATGGCAAACAGCCGGCTCTGTTCCAGGACCCGAGGAAGGGCTCATGCAGGAACAGTATCTTGACTGGAGGACAAAGATGAGGCAGTTGAAATTTTAGAAGACAGATTACCTTGAAGGCTTTTTAGAGAAGCCAGAATTAAATAGGGGGTAGGGGAACATTCCCTCTGGATTTCCTGGAATTGTCCTGGCATAATTATGAAGAGTTCTTCGTTTTGTAGCCCAAAGTGTAAACTATGCAGGATAAAATATGTGGTATCCAATTTATACATAAGGTTGAACATTTTTGATTTTAAGAAGAGTGAATAAATCCCCCCTAAACACTACTTGGGATATTACAAGAGAAATTGGAAGGCTTTTAGTCCCAACTACATACCCCAAACTCTTATCAAATGACAACATCCACAGGGATTTATTGAAGCCACCTTGCATAGAAGCTCACTGAAGCAAGATCTTCCTTTTAAGTAAATGTGGAAAACACATGTCAAAGGCCACATTAGCCACATGCTTTAGGCACTATTGGATAAATGTATGTAGCATTTGATTATTTGGAACCTACTAATTTATTTTGAAAATTATCCAGTTTGTCAACTTCAGGTTTTCCTTTTGTTGTCCACATTTTAGACATTTCCTCCTATATTCAGAACAGTTATAATTTGACTGTTCATTGTCAGTATTGAGAAAATCAAGTTTATAATTTTAACATTTGTAGATGGTTTGGGGGAAGAGTGGGGTGATGAGGTTGATGAAAATGGCCGACATTAGGAATTAGAGTAATCAGTGATTTTAATAATCTGGTATCACAAATATCCTTGACTAGGACAAAATGATGAAGATTTGGTAGACTTTCTGATAAATCCTACAAGTTTTGGTACTCTCCCAGGTAGAGAAGCTAAGACAAATACATGCAGCTAAGTAGCTATCTCTATGTATGGAGTTGTTGCTCTCCAAGCAAGAAGGAAGTGGCTATGTCTGTTCATTTTTATCTCTGACTGTTTGGGAGTAAAAACATACTGAGTCCTTGTCCTAGGAATGGCAGTTGAACACAGAAAATAAAAATATAGCCAGACACTCAGAAGGCAATTTGATTTATTCCCTCATTACTGAACATATACCCTGTGGATAGCCATGGGTGACTCCAGGGTATGCCAGATAAAGAGAATGTTTTTCTTAAACATTTATGTTTAAGATGACTTCTTTCTAGTTTTATACAAAATATGAAGGTCTTATTAAATATATATGAATTTCAAAATATTAAATACTTTTGGGAAAACACACCAATGTAAATTTTCATTCTGAAAACTCAGTATTTCTTAGACCTAAACAAGATATTTGCCCTGGCTGGTGTGGCTCATTTGGTTGTGTGTTGACCCGTGTACCAGGAGGTTGCTGGTTCAATTCCTGGTCAAGGGCACATGCTCAGGTTGTAGGCTGGATACCTGGTAGGGGTGTGAGGGAGGCAGCTGATTGATGTTGCACTCTCACATTTACATTCTTCTCTCTCTCCTTCCCTCTCTCTCTTTAAGAATCATTAAACTATATAAAAAATTATCATTTGTTCTTTGGCATTAATTTGTTTTCATAGTGTAGATGGCAAAATTGGCTGGGTGGGGTAGGGGAGTTCAGATTTAACATCAAGAATAAAGAAATTGTGCTTCTTGTGACAACCAGGTGATAACCCAAAATTGTCAAACACATTGTTTTTCAGTTGTCAATAGTGCAATGTGAGTTTTCTGAAATAATTTAACTGTTGTGTTTAGCACATTTGCATTCACAAAAAGTGCTTGGATATGCTCCTTGCTTCTTCTTCTCTTGCTTAGCTGTCAAAACCTGGTGATGTTTTTGAAGATTTATGGGAGATGGGTAATGAGATTGCTGAGTGTTAACTGCAGCATTCAGAATTGATTTGGTGGGGGGAAAAAAGAAGAGAGAAGGTTACTGGGTCTTTGGGATAGAGTAGAGAATTGATAGAGATTTTTAAAAATCCACCAATTTAAAAATAAATATGCTATATTCTGGATTAGGAGAATCCAACTATATTTCAAGCTTCCTGTCATGTGGCAATCAAATAGAACACTTACTGAAGAATATAGGATGTCAGATTACATCCATTTCAACAAAATTTGTGACAGCTCAGAGTAATGTCCATATTTTGTGGTGTGAACATATGCAAATCTTAGTACTGGATGGGAAAGACCAAAGAGTCCACAGGCATGTTGGACATTATTTTTTTTAGAAAAGGTCTGTTGTTCCATTAAAAATATAAATAAAGTTTATGGAGTTAGGCTTTGATCTATGTTCCCTGATACAAGATAAAAAGGAACAGTGTCCTTGTAAAGTGATCATTTTTTTAAACCTTATTATTTATTTCTTACTTTGTTGACTATAATTAGTTGAAGCATGGACATTTATATATCTAGAAATAAAGAAGGTTATAGAAAGATCCCTCCCAAATATCCTGGCTTCTTTTTTTAAAATTTTAAATATTTTTTTAAATTTTTATTTTCTTTATTGATTAAGGTATTACATATGTGTCCTTATCCTCCCATTGCCCCCCCCCAAACACACACCCATCCCTGCTCATGCCCTCACCCCCCTGGTATCTGTGTCCATTGGTTATGTTTATATGCCTACATACAAGTCCTTTGGTTGATCTCTCTCCCTTTCCCCCACCCTCCCTACCTTCCCTCTGAGGTTTGATGGTCTGATTGATCATGGATCACAGTGGATTCAACGTTACCCTCTTAAATTGGACCTCTAGTGATTATGGTTAAGAAATATATTGTTAAAATAGGTCAAATGATGGAAATTGTCAAATCAGCAGGATTAATGTGAAAACCTGTAGATGCATTATAATGTATATTCCCATTATTCATGGATTTGTTGAGTTTCAGGTAAAGGGGGAAAAAGGATAAGGCACCAGTAGTTTCCAAGTCACTGGCATTCTTGACAAGGAAAGTTGACCTTGACCTTCTTCGCCTTCCAACCATCATTTCATCAGCAGGGGTGAGATTACTTTGAGACCCTGCCAATAGATAATAAATAACACATAAATTCCAGGACACCCTTGCACTGCAGGGTGCCCTAATGTGTAATAATCCTTAGACTATTGAGTTTATAACTCATGACATCTGGCAGTTACTTGGCATTGTAATTCATGTTGATCATGCACATCAGAGTACACCATGGGCGAGAAATATCAGAGCAATAGCCTGGTGATACTTGGGGAGGGTAACGTGACAGGAAGATGCTGCTGAGACTGTGTACCTCTGTAAGCTGTGCAGTGTTGTCATGATGTAAAAACCAGTGTCCCCAGGTAAGGACTAACAAGGCAGGGGGATAGGGTAGTCTACTGGACTCCAGAATAAAGCAGCACATTAATATTTACTTGAGAGCACTCTTTATTCTTCATTCAAATTGACAGATGTAACTATAGGCAGTAATGAATTGTGAAGTTTGAATTTAAATATATACTCATGTGTATTTTAAATTTAAGTGTGCACTTAAATATATTGAATTAAAATGTTTACAAACATGTATAAATGATATTTGATCCTCTCCCATTTTTATTATCTTTTGTGCAATAGTGAGGCCTAAATGAGGAAGAAGAGAAAGGGAGGGGGTGGGAGAAAAAGGCTCTCTGAATAGCACCTGTAACAAGCCTTCCTGATGACCCACAGGCTCACTGTGTTGGCCGAAGACTTGAGGCTCATGGGAAATGAACCAGATTGAAAAGCTGGAAGCAGACAGATGGCTATTTTGTAATCATCCTGTTAATGTAAATCTTACGAAGAAGTTGTGATTATTCGTGTGTTTGTTTATTTATTGATAGCCAAACCCAGACCTAGAGAAAGGAGGGGATAGTGTTACAAGCTTGAAATCATTGGTGTTTTCCCTTTGTAAACATTTTGAGAAACATTTAATTTTTTTTTTAAATGCCAGCTTGCGCAATTCTGAATTTCAAATCCAATCTATCATTTCTTTTAATATCCAGGGTAATCGGCACCTCTGTGACCAAGATTTGCAATTAGCTCTGAACTTCCAGGTGCTACAAGGCTGTTTGGAGAGCAGAGTGGAGTGTTTGGAGGTTGTGGAGAATAGCTTTCTCCTCTGCAGGAGAGGATGGCATTGCCTTGATGTTTAGGCTAAAACCTGAATCCTAGCCACCACCCACCGCACATACTGTGTTTGGGCACAACCTCTGAGTTGTCCTCATTCCCTCGGGCTCTCTGTGATTCTGGGCACATCAATTCCACATGAACAATTTTGTGGGCAATGGCACTTTAAGAAAGAAAAAAAAAGAGGAACTGATTAAACATTAATTAGCCTCAATCCCCAATTTCCTCCTAAACTAATGGATAGGGTATGCAGATCCCTGTCAAATATCAGATGCTAGGGCAGCTAGGCTTTGCCTAAAATAGGACTTCCAAGTGTTGAAGGTATGCCAACTGCTGGCTCCTTAACATAAACCAAAGGAAATGATTGCCAGAGAGAGGCCTGGCGTCTGCTTGGTCAGATGTCACCAGTTTGCAGTGCCACATGTGATCCAAGAGTTTATGAATGATCTCAACACTTGCTCCCCAAGGAGAACATATGCATTACAGAGGTTACGGATATGAATTACAGAGAGCTTGGATGTTTCCATGCTATTTCTAAGAACCCTTCAGCAAGTTTTAAACATTAATGGAAAACATTAAGGAAGACTTGGCACTCTTAGCAGGACTTCAAATTATATTGTGGGTGAGGACAGAGCAGGGCTAAAAAAAAAGGATTCCAGCATAAAGGCTTGGCTAAGACTTGGAGCTGGCCGTTCCTCTTGCATGAATTGTGTGTTTGTGTCTTTTATTCCCTGCAGAAAACCAGGCTTCACAAAACGCTATGACTTTAAAAAGAACAAGTCACAGGGCATCCTTGTTTATTCAACATGCTCTAATGTATACCACTGATTTATCTGGATCATTTGCTGGGTGAATTTGCGTGCACAGGGAGTCTTAGTGGAGACGGTGAGAGCTTCTCATTTTTGGAATTGTCAGCACCAGGCAGAGGTGCCAGAGTGTCAGCTTGCACAGCAGTAGCAGGATGACTCCCTGCTGAGTTATATCTTTCCCATTCCCCTTCTGTGCTGGAGAAACCACTTAGGATGTGTTCCCTAAATATCGGATTTCATTGTCTGTTTAGCTGGTGTCTGTCCTGCCCATTCTGACATCGTTTGTTGGATGTACCAAAGATAATACTCTGTTGTGAATGATGATTCCTCTTTGGATTTATTGGTCTTTCCAACCATTGAAACTGCAGGAAAAAATACAGCTCATCAGTGGGAGATTTCAGTTGAAAGGGGAAGCTCATTTTAAACTGGCCTAATTGGGAAATAAAATGTATTTAGATCACATAACTAGAAAGCCAGTTCAGCATAGTCTTCAGGGTTGATTTGTCCAGTTATGTCATCAGGAACTCAGATTTTTTCCTGGTGCTCATCTCAGTTTCATCCTGAAGCTGTAGCTCCCCCTGGGGTCACAGCAGGGCTGCTGACAGCCACTTAGTGCAGCAGAAGACACTGCTCCTCTCAGCAGCAGAGTGGAGATCTGCACTTCAGGTGGTTGGGATTATACCTGTTCACTCCCCATGATGGTAGCTGGTGATGGTGTTGGTGGTGACAGGCTTAAGGAAAGAGCATGTAGCAGTTATAGGAATGACTGTCCCTTTTTCTAGTCCATTGTAATATTTACTATGATACACTATAATTTGTGCTAATAGTTTTAATGGTTGCACATAAATTTGTTTCTTTGAGGGATTGATTCCAGAATTCTTGAACAGTCTTGCTTTTATTTTAGAGATCTATGAAGTTGTAGGTAGGCAAGTCAAATACACTGTCTCTTAAATCCAACCAAATTTTTTACAAATGGCATTTTAAAATTGAATTAAAACATTGTAGCCTATTTTATATAATAAAAACACTGTAGCCGAAACCGGTTTGGCTCAGTGGATAGAGCGTCGGCCTGCGGACTGAGGGGTCCCAGGTTCGATTCCGGCAAGGGCATGTACCTGGGTTGCGGGCACATCCCCAGTGGGGGATGTGCAGGAGGCGGCTGATCGATGTTTCTCTCTCATCGATGTTTCTGACTCTCTATCTCTATCCCTTCCTCTCTGTAAAAAATCAATAAAATATATTTAAAAAAAAAAAACACTGTAACACACCTCTTGAAAAGGACTTCGTCAATTCACCATCACCCCATTAAGAACACTTGATGAACATTTCTGATGCCCTTCAAGATAGGCGTGCTGTGGGGGTAGGGAGAGTCACTGAGTATAAGTGCATAAGGAAAAACTTTTCACATGAGTGAGTCCGAAGGTGACACCAAAGGAGCAGTAGGTGTCGGATGGAAGGAATAGAAAAAAGTAAGGGAAGAGCCCAGCCAGTGTGATTTGGTTAAGCCTCATCCCATGAACCAGGAGGTCATAGTTTGATTCCCCATCAGGGAACATGCCAGGGTTGCAGGCTTAGTCCCCAGTAGGGGGTGTGCAACAGACAGTGGATCAATGTTTCTCTCTCATTGATGTTACTATCTGTCTCTTCCTCTCTGAACTCAATAAAAACATTTTTTTTTTAAAGTAAAGGCATAAAGGTGTACCTAGTAGAGATTTTCAAGCAGAAATGTACATTGATAATTAGATGTTCCTGTGTGTGTCTAGAGCAGGATGGCTGCGGAAATGTCACTGACAACCCTGGAAATATCAGCAGGGACCTGATTGGGAACATTTGAAATCAGATTAAAAAGAGAATTTCACCTGAAGAGCCATTTAAAAAGTTTTTAAAAATGAATTGACAAGATCAAATTTATATTTTAGCAAACTCGTAATAGCTATGGTTGTGTTTAAAAGAGAAATAAGAGAAAATGTTCAAATAGGACATTCTTTCAGTAATTCAAGGAAGAGATAAGGACATTTTGAACCAGGACAGTGGGGACAAAATAAATGGAAGCAAGTGATATTACAAGTCAATGTAGCATAATGACTATGCAGAGTCTAGTATCAGACACACAGAGATCAGACTTCACATTTCAAATAACCTGTTACAGATCCATGGTGCCAGATTTTCCACATAGTGTGTACTCATTAAATATTAGCTTTTATTGTAGGGCAGTTACTTTTCAAAATAGGAATATCAAACATCCCTTTGGGTGTACCTGCTAAACATCCAAAAAAGCACTAAAAAAATCTTATTATAAGTCAGAGTGGAATCTCATATATTCTCTACATGCATGACTAAAAGCTTCTGAGTATTCCTCTAAGCATCGTGTTCCTCAAATTTTGTATTTAGAAACAAAAATGTGCACCATATAAGCATCACTTAGGACTAGCGATCAGTTTTCTGCTGAGAAGTCCCATGCTTCACAGCTCTGTCAACTCAGGGCACATACAGACAGAGCGTTTGTCATCACAAAAGTCTTTTGCTCAGAGTTCCTTTGAGTTGCCATCGCTACTCTTGCTTTTAATTACAATTCCTTTTTAGATACCTTCTCATGATCAGTTTAGTTTGCTATGGATGGTTTTCTTTATCCAATAGTATATGTGGACATTTGTCCCAATAATATTGTTAGGCTCTACATTTTTATTATTATTACTAGAGGCCCGGTGCACAAAAATTTGTGCACTGGTGGGGGAGGTGGGAATGTCCCTCAGCCCCACTTGTGTCCTCTCACAGTCTGCGACCCCTCGGGAGATAACGACCTGCTGGCTGAGGCCCGCTACCGGGTGGCAGAGGGCAGGCCCAATCACTAGGTGCCTCTCCCACAGCCCCTGGTCGGGCTCAGAGGAGGGCCGATTGGGGGGTTGGGGCACTGCCCCCTGTCACACTCAAGGCAGGGTCGATGGGGAGGTTGCGGCGCCATCCCCTGTCACGCACAGAGCAGGGCCGATCAGGGGGTTGGGGAGCTCCCCCTGTCATGCACAGAATAGGGCCGATAGGGGAGTTGGGGCACCACCCCCTGTCACATACAGAGCAGGGCGGATCAGGGGGTTGGGGCACTCCCCACTGTCACACTCAGGGCAGGGCCCATGGGGGAGTTGGGGTGCCACACCCTGTCACACACAGAGCAGGACCGATCAGGGGCTTGGGGAGCTCCCCTCTATCAGGCACAGAGCAGGGCTGATCAGGGGATTGGGGTGCCTTTCCCTGTCATGAACAGAGCAGGGCGGATAGGGAGGTTGTGGCCCCACCCCCTGTCACATACAGAGCCACAGGGCGATCAGGGGGTTTGGGTGCTGCCCCCTGTCACAATGCTCCAGGGGCCAGGAGGCCTCACTGCTCCACTGATCCTGGTGCCGGGAGGCCTTGCAGCTCCACTGATCCCGGTGCTGGGATGCATATTACCCTTTTATTATATAGGATAGAGGCCTGGTGCACGGGTGGGGGCCCTCTGGTTTGCCCTGAAGGGTATCCTGGATTAGGGTGGGGGTCCCGCTTGGGTGCCTGGCCAGCCTGGATGAGGGGATGATGGCTGTTTGCAGCTGGTCACACCCCCTTCAGGGTGGGGGTCCCCGCTGGTGTGCCTGGCCAGTCTGGGTGAGGGGCTGAGGGTCGTTTTCAGGCTGGTGGATGACTGAAGCTCCCAATCTCTCCTTTTTTGCTTTTTTTTTTTCTTCTGGGATTTATTTACCTTCTATGGCTGTCACTGGAACTGAGAGCTGGCTTTAGCTCTGAGGCTCGGCTCCAGCTCTGAGACCTCGGCTGATGAAAGCAGGAATCTGGGCTTTGTTTAGCTTCTATAATTGAAACATAGTTGCTTAGAGTGCAAGCTCTGAGGCCCGCAGAGGCAGGCGGGAAACGTTGGCTTCCTCCTTCACTGGAGCAAGCAAGCCTCTTGTTCGCTTCAGCTGCCTGGCTGCCGGCCGCCATCTTGGTTGGCAGTTAATTTGCATATCACCCTGATTAGCCAATGGGAAGCGTGTTGGAGGTACGGTTAATTACCTTTTTCCCCAATTGACTCCTCCCCGGCCACTCACACCCCCCAGGACAAGCCCCACCACCCAGTGTTCCTGTCCATTGGTTATGCTAATATACTTGTATACAAGTCCTTTGTTTGATCTCTTACCCACATCACCCCCCCCTGACACACACACACACACACACACACACACACACACACACATACACACCCTCCCCTACCTTCCCTCTAAGGACAGAAGGTCTGGTCAGTGTTTCCTTGTCTCTGGATCTATATTTTTTTTCCATCAGTTTATGTTCATTATATCCCACATATGAGTGAAATCATGTGATATTTACCTATCTCTAACTGGTTTATTTTGCTTAGCATAATGCTTTCCAGGTCCATCCATGCTATTGAAAATGGTAAAAGTTCCTTCTTTTTTTATACCAGCATAGTATACCATTATGTAGATGTACCACAGCATTTTAATCCACTCATCTGCTGATGGGCACTTAGGCTGTTTCTAAAACTTAGCTGTTGTAAATTGTGCTGCTATGAACATAGGGGTGCATATATCCTTTCTTATTGGTGTTTCTGTTTTCTTGGGATATATTCCTAGAAGTGGAATCACTGGGTCAAATGGGAGTTCCATTTTAAAATGTTTGAGGAAACTCCATACAATTTCCCCAGTGGCTGCACCAGTCTGCATTCCCACCAGCAGAGCACGAGGGTTCCCTTTTCTCCACATCCTCTCCAGCACTTGTCATTTGTTGTTTTGTTGCTGATAGTCATTCTGACAGGAGTGAGATGATACCTCATTGTTGATTTGCATCTCTCAGATGATTAGTGCCTTTGAGCATGTTTTCATATGTCTCTGGGCCTTTTGTATGTCCTCTTTCAAAAGGGATCTATTCAGCTGTTCTCCACCTTCCGGACCTTTAAATACAGTTCCTCATGTTGTGACCCAACCATAAAATTATTTTCATTGCTACTTCATAACTGTAATGTTGCTACTGTTATGAATTTAAATGTAAATATCTGATATGCAGGATGGTCTTAGGCGACCCCTGTGAAAGGGTTGTTCGACCGCCAAAGGGGTCGCGACCCACAGGTTGAGAACCGCTGATTAGGTCCTTTGCCCATTTTTTGATTGGGTTGTTTATCTTCCTTTTGTTAAGTTGTATGAGTTCCCTATAAATTTTGGAGATTAAACCCTTATCAGATGTAGCATAGCCAAATATGTTCTCCCATGCAGTGGGCTTTCTTGTGGTCTTTTTTTTTTTTTTAAGAGTGTAGAATTGAATTTATTTATTTATTTATTTATTTATTTATTTATTTATTTATTTATTTATTTTATTGCTTAAAGTATTACAAAGAGTATTACATATGTCTCCTTTTTTTCCCCCCGCCCTTGACAATCCCCTGGCCTCCCCTACCCCCCAGTGTCTTATGTCCATTGGTTATGCTTATATGCATGCATACAAGTCCTTTGGTTGATCTCTTACCGCCCCCTCCCACCGGCCCCCCTACCCTCCCCGGCCTTCCTGCTGTAGTTTGACAGTCTTCTTGAGGCACCTCTGCCTCTGTATCTATTTTGTTCAAAAGTTTATAATGGTCTCTATTATCCATGAATGAGTGAGATCATGTGATATTTTTCCTTCATTGACTGGCTTATTTCACTCAGCATAATACTCTCCAGTTCCATCCATGCTGTTGCAAATGGTAAGAGTTCCTTCTTTTTTATAGCAGCATAGTATTCCATCATGTAGATGTACCACAGTTTTCTAATGCATTCATCTACAGATGGGCACTTAGGCTGTTTCCAGTTCTTAGCTATGGTGAATTGTGCTGCTATGAACATAGGGGTGTGTATATCCTTTGTGATTGGTGTTTCTGGTTTCTTGGGATATATTCCTAGAAGTGGGATCACAGGGTCAAATGGAGTTCCATTTTTAGTTTTATGAGGAAACTCCATACTGTTTTCCATAGTGGCTGCACCAGTCTGCATTCCCACCAGCAGTGCACAAGTGTTCCTTTTTCTCCACATCCTCTCCAGCACTTTTCGTTTGTTGATTTATTGATGATAGCCATTCTGACAGGTGTGAGATGGTACCTCATTGTTGTTTTGATTTGCATCTCTCGAATGACTAGCAACTTTGAGCATGTTTTCATATGTCTCTTGGCTTTCTGAATGTCCTCTTTTAAAAGGTGTCTATTTAGGTCCCTTCCCCATTTTTTGATTGGATTGTTTATCTTCCTTTTGTTGAGTTGTATGAGTTCCCTATAAATGTTGGAGGTTAAACCCTTATCAGTGATAGCATTGGCAAATATGTTCTCCCATGTAGTGGCCTTTCTTGTTGTCTTATTGATAGTTTCTTTTGCTGTGCAGAAGCTTTTTATTTTGATGTAGTCCCATTTGTTTATTGTCTCCTTGGTTTCCATTGCCTTCGGAACTATACCAAGTAAAGTTATTGCTATGAGATATGTCTGATATTTTGCTGCCTATGGAGTCTTCTAAGATATTATGGTTTCCTGTCTTATGTTTAAGTCCTTCTTCAATTTTGAGTTTATTTTTGTGTATGGTGTAACTTGGTGATCTATTTTCATTTTTTTGCATGTATCTGACTAATTTTCCCAACACCATTTATTGATGACACTGTCTCGACTCCATTGTATGCTCTTGCCTCTTTTGTCAAATATTAATTAAGTTTAATGTCTTGGGTCAATTTCTGGGTTCTCTGTTCTGTTCCATTGGTCTATATGTCTGTTCTTGTGCCAGGACCAGGCAGTTTTGAGAACAGTGGCTTTGTAATGTAACTTGATATCTGGTTTTGTGATCCCTCCAACTTTGTTCTTCTTCCTTAGGATTGCTGTGGCTATTCAGGATCTTTTTTTATTCCATATGAATTTTTGGAGTATTTGTTCTAGGTCTGTGAAATATGCTGTTGGTATTTTAATGGGGATTGCATTGAATCTGTACATTGCTTTGGGTAGTATGGACATTTTAATGATGTTGATTCTACCAATCCCTGAACATGGTATGTTCTTCCATTTGTTTATATCTTCCTCTATCTCTTTTTTCAATGTCCTGTAGTTTTCCAAGTACACGTCTTTTACCTCCTTAGTTAAATATACTCCTAGATATCTTGATTTTTTGTTGTTGTTGTTATATATATATATATATATAACCATTATGAATGAACAACCAGAATAACCAGAATGACCGGTCACTATGACAGGCACTGACCACCAGGGGACAGACACTCAATACAGGAGCTTCCCCGTGGTGGTCAGTGCGCTCCCACAGTGGGAGCGCCACTCACCTGACACATCCATCCCGGCAACCCACCAGCCTGGCGACAGCCACTCACTCCTTCAGTAGTCCTGTAGGTCCAATCTCTAGAGAACAGGCCAGGCACCGATGTGTCATCGGCAGGATCCCCACAGCACCACCAGCCTCCTGGGAGTTGGCATCAGGCACCATGGTCACTTCCCCTCCCTAGATGCTCCACAAGGAAGAAAGGATATAAAACTGGCCATGGGTGGCTCCTGACAACTGGCTCAAACATCAACAGGACAGATCCGGATCCCAGGCTGGCAAAGGCATCCCACTACCCAACCAGAGGACTAATTGCATCCTGGCCCCCACAATACCCCTGGGGACCCCACCCATGCACAAATTCGTGCACTGGGCCTCTAGTTGGTGTGTAAAAAAGCCATAGATTTCTAGATGTTAATTTTGTATACTGCTACATTGCCTAATCATTTATTAATTCTAGTAGTATTTTGATGGAGTCTTTAGGGTTTTCTATGTACAACATCATGTCATCTGTGAATAATGACAGTTTTACTTCTTATTTTCCAATTTGGATGTCTTTTATTTCTTCTTCTTGTCTGATCGCTATGGCTAGCACTTCCAGTACTATATCGAGCAGGGGTGGTGAAAATGGGCATCCCTGTCTTGTTCCTGTTCTTAGGGGAACTGGTTTCAGTTTTTGCCCATTGAGTATGATGATGGCTGTAGGTTTGTCATATAAAGCTTTTATTGTGTTGAAGTATGATCCCTCTCTTCCCAATCTGTTGAATGTTTTTATCAAGAAAGGGTGTTGGATTTTATCAAATGCTTTTTCTGCATCAATTGATATGACCATGATTTTTATCTCTCAGTTTGTTTATGTGGTGTATCACATTTATTGGTTTGTGGATAGTGTACCCACCTTGCATCTCTGGAATAAATCCCACTTGGTCATGGTGTATGATCTTTCTAATATATTGCTGGATCTGATTTGCTAGAGTTTTGTTGAGGATTTTAGCATCTATGTTCATCAGGGATATTGGTCTGTAGTTCTCTTTCTTTGTGGTGTCTTTATCTGGTTTTGGAATTAGAATAATGCTGGCTTCATAGAAAGAGGTTGGAAGTGTGCCTTCCTCTTGAAGTTTTTGAAATAGTCTGAGGAGGATAGGTTTTATTTCTTCATTGAATGTTTGGTAGAACTCCCCTGTATAGCCATCTGGACCAGGGCATTTGTTTGCTGGAACTGCTTCAATTTCATCAGTAGTTTTCAGTCTATTCAGATTTTTTTATTCTTCCTGATTGAACTTTGGAAGCTTGTATTTTTCTAAGAATATGTCCATTTCATTTAGGTTGTCCAGTTTTTTGGAATAGAGTTGTTCATAGTATTCTTTTACAGTCCCTTGTATTTCTGTGGGTTCTGTCGTTACTTCATCTTTTTCATCTCTGATTTTGTTTATTTGGGTCTCCTGTCTTTGTTTCTTGGTGAGTGTGGCTAGAGGTTCATCAATCTTGTTTATCCTTTCAAAGAACCAGCTCTTGGCTTTATTGATCTTTTGTAATTTTGGGGGGTCTCTATGTCATTTATTTCCACTCTGATCTTTATTATTTCCTGCCGGGAGCCAGTCCATGCTTGCTGTTTCAAGGGACCTGGCATATATGGCATACGGTTCTTAATATGTTTGCTTACCTTCTTGGCGCTGTGTTTTAACCAAGGTCACCTCTCCGAGAAAGGTTGAATCCCCAGGTAGGGATTTTCCCCTGAAGTTAGGGAGGGAATAAAACCCCTCAACTAAGTGCCAGGCGGGTAATTAATCCCTTTAACTATGAACAATCATGCTTAAACTACATAATCTTTTCTCCCTGTAATGGAGATAAGAAATGCCCTAACCTTTGTAATAGAGATTGATAGGATTGAATCAACTGGTATAAATACAGTTGTAACAAGACAGAAACACTCAGAACTTAGAACAGAATCAAGAAGACAGAACCTACACGGAGCCTAGAGACAGAAGAACTTCGCTGGAGAGAGCATGCCGGAGGATCCTGGAGAGGGACTGGCCTCAGAGCCTAGAGACAGAGCCTAGCGGGAGAACATGGCAAGGGATCCTGGACTGAACCTGACTACAGAGATTGGCAGGAGAACCTGACTGGAACCTGGACACTGAACCTGACTGGAGAGCCTGGACAGAACCTGGCTGGAGAACCTAGCGAGGGAACATGACTACAGAACCTCGCTGGAAATCCGAAGCAGAACCTCTCTGGAGATCCAGACCAGAACTTGGCTAGAGATCCTGGCTAGGCTGCTGATCAACTGAACGCTGTCTCCGTGTCCTTCCTTCTTCGCCGACTCCGTCCACACCTTTGGGGACCCCTGGACCTGCTGGGGTTGGACCCCGGCAATTTCCGTCCTTCTATTTATTCTGGGCTTTTCTTGTTGCTCTCTTTCGAATTCTTTAAGGTGTAGGGTTAGATAATTTATTACCATTTTTTTTTTTTAGGTAGGCCTGTAGAGCTATGAACCTCCCTCTCAGGACTGCTTTCACTGTGTCCCATAGATTTTGGATTGTAGTATTTCATTGTCATTTGTTATTTTTTCTTTGATCTCTTTGGTAACCCTATAATTGTTTAATAGCATGCTATTTAGCCTCCAAGTGTTTGATTTTTTTTCATTGTTTTTATTGTAGATTTCTATAGATTGCTTTGGGTAGTATGGATTTTGTGATCTTTGGGTAGTATGGACTTTATGCCATTTTCATCTGGGAAGGTGCTTGATATTATTTCTATCTTTTTGAATTTGAAGAGGCTTTGCCTGTGTCCCAATATGTGGTCTATCTTTGAAAATGTCCCATGTGCACTGGAGAAGAATGTATAATCTGTAGCTTTAGGGTGAACTGTTTTAAAGATGTCAATTAATTCCATCTGATCTGGTGAGTTTTTTAGGATTGATGTTTCTTTGCTGATTTGTTTAGAAGATCTATCCAGTTGTGTCAACGGGGTATTAAAGTCCCCTACTATGATTGTGTTGCTCTCAATATTTCCCTTAATATCTTCCAGAGTTTTGTGGGGTTTTTTTTGTTTTTTTTTTTAATGTATTTGGGTGCTCCTATATTGGGTGCATATATGTTTATCAGAGTCATATCCTCTTGTTGAATTGCTCCCTTTAGTTTTATGAAGTGGACCTCCTTATCTCTTATTATGGTCTTCACTTTGAGGTCTAATTTGTCAGATATAAGTATTGCTACTCCAACTTTTTTTTCATTTTCATTCACCTAAAAAAAATTTTTTTTCAATTTCTTCACTATCAGTCTGTGTGAGTCCTTTGTTCTGAGGTGGGTCGCCTGTAGACAACAGATATATGGGTCATGTTTTCTTATCCATTCAGCCTACCCTATGTCTTATAACTGGAGCATTTAAGCCATTTACTTTTAAGATTATTATTGATAGGTACTTGTTTGTCGCCATTTTTATTCCTTATGCCTGTGTTCCTTCTCCCCTTCCTATTTCTTCTTTTCTACAGCAGTCCCTTTAGCATTTCTTGTATTGCTTGTTTGGTCATATTAAACTCCCTTAGCCCTTTTTTGTCTGTGAAGCTTCTGATTTCACCTTCAGTTTTGAATGACAGCCTTGCTGGGTATAGTATTCTTGGATTCAGTCCCTTGCTTTGCATCGTTTTGTATATTTCATTCCATTCCCTTCTGTCCTGATGTGTTTCTGTTGAGAAATCAGTTGATAGTCTAATGGGAAATCCCTTATAAGTAACTTTCTGTCTCTCTCTGGGAGCCTTTAAGATTCTTACTTTGTCATTGGTGTTTGCCAATTTAATTATGATGCGTCTTGATGTGGATCTTTTTGCATTCATCTTCTTTGGGACTCTGTGTGCTTCTTAGACTTGTGTGAATTTTTTCTTTGCAATATCAGGAAAGTTTTCTATGATTATTTCTCCAAACTGTTTTTCTATTCCTTGCTCTGTTTCCTGTCTTTCTGGCACCCTTATTATGTGGATGTTGTTTTGTTTTGTGTTGTCCCAAAGCTCCCTTAGGCTCTCCTGCTTTTTAAGGTTGTTGTTTTCGTTTGTTTGTTTGTTTTTGTTTTCCAGTTGCTGCTTTGCTTGGGTATTTTTTCCTACCTTGTCTTCTAGCTCACTGATGCAGTCATCAGCTTCTTTTAGTCTACTGTTAATATTTTCCATTGTGTTCTTTATTGAAGATATGTCATTCTTCATTTCCTCCTGGTTCTTCTTCATTTCCTCTTAATTCTTACAGATGTTGTTGAATCGGACTTCCATCCTTTTCAGCGTCCTTATGATCATTGCTCTGAATCATTTTTCTGAAAAATTGCTTGCCTCCATTTTCTTTGCTTCCTTTTATGGTGATCCCTCCTTTTCTTTCATTAGGTGTGTGTTATTTGACTCCCCATTTTTGCTGTTCCTCTGTGGTTTTTTCTATATATTAGATCAAACTTCTACATCACCCAGATTTTTTTGAGATTGTGTTACAGAGTAGATGTTTTGTGGAACCCAATGTTGCAATCTCTCAGGTCTTCTGGACTGGGTATTCTTGGGATGCCCCTTCCTTGGGATATTTGAATTCTCTTGGTGTAGTTGGGTCTTGATTGTTATTATCCTGTTTTTGGATGGAGTCTCTTCTCAGGGTGTCTGCTACTAATGTGGCTCACTCTCTACCACATTTACCAAAAAGCACAAAAATACAACTCAACAAACCCAACACAGAAGGAACAAAACATGAACGTATTCACAACACCAATAACCCCAATAAAAATTACCACCAGAGCAAAGAGCATTAGGAGAGAGAAAAGAGAGCAAAAATGATGGTGAGAAAAGAAAAAAAAGTAAAAGAGAAAAAAAAAGAAGAAAAAAGAAGGGGAAAAATATACATATATGTGGAGACAACTCCACAAAACAAATAAATAAAAAAATGCAAACAACAAATATCCAGGAAAAAGGGGGGAACAGAATCTGTGTAGTCAGAACCTATGTCCAGTAGGTAAGGTAAAGGAATTGAATGAATAGGGGAATGGCCACAGTTAAATATAGAGGAAGTAGAAAGATAATGACCGGGTAAGAATAAAAGTAAAAGAAAAAAAAATCAATAAATTAAAAGCCAAAAAAAGAAAAAATATATTTTTTCCTTTAATCTACCTATCTATATAGTCATCTGTTTTTGTAAAAGGAGAACAGTTGAGAGAGCAGATAGGCTTGAGTTTAGTGAATGAAACTAATTAAGCAATTAGGAGAACAGAGTAAGAGAGAAGAGAAAAAACAAAAGCATAAAACACTGGCTAGCAAAGAAAGAGAAAAGAGAAGAGTGCATGGACATGGAGCAGGGGAAGGGAACTTAAATATATGAGAAAACCAACAGAGACTACAATAATAATAATGCATCAATAAAGCAGATAAAGATCAATTTTTTACAAGGAGTAAAAAGAAAGGAGAGAGAAAAACTAAAGTAGGAACAGGAGAAGAGAAACAGGATGAAAAAAGGGAGAAGTGAGGAAGAAAAGGGTTGCAAAAAAGAAAAAAAAATAACATAAAGTAAAATAATGATTAAAAAAATAAAAATAGAATGAAGAAAAATAATCCAAAAAATGAAATATTAAAAAAATAAACATTTTTTTGTTTGTTTCTTAAATAAAAGATAAAAAAAAGTGAAGTGTCATTCGCTTCAACCGAGTTTTATTGTCCCATGGTGGCTGGCTTAAGACCCCTCTCTAGTGTTCTGTCTGCCACTTCTCAGTTTCCTGTTAGGTAGTCAGCACTGTGTTTAAGTTACCAGAGATTCACCGCTCCTCTGTGTCTGTCTCCACAACCTTGGTTGCAGGCAGGCGGGACCAATCTGCCAGCTTTGTCTGCCTACTTTCAGTTGTATTTGCAGAAGCATCTATTTCTGACATGGGCTTTAGGTGGGGGTGTTGCTGTATTAATTTCCGGGACCAAACAGCCCCTCAACCTAGTCCCTGAGGGCTCCCTGAGGCTATTCAGATTCTTCGTTTCCTCTGCAAAGCTCGATGCCGGGTGTAATTGCCCATGGATACTGGGACGGGCTGGCTCTTCAGGAGAAAAATGGCTGTGCAGGTTTGGAGGGTCCAGAATGTCCCAGTGCCAGATTCCTGGTCACCTCTCCCAGACCCGCTCCTCTCCACAGCCTCTCCACAACCTCACAAAACTGCACCTCCACTAGCATTGCAGCCTCGCTGAGTGTTTCTAATTGAAAGGCCTATGAACTGGGTTTAGCAAGTAAAAGTAAGGAAAATGTAAAGGCAGAACAGCCGTGCCACTGAACTTTTCTCTCCCCCTGGTACTGTGTGGCTAGGGCAGTTCTTCAGGCTGCCTTTCTGGGTGCAGCCTCTCATGGCTCTGGACTTAGGTCTAGATTCCCCAGGTGCCAGCAGCCCTGTGGACCCCCTTCCACAGCTGTTACGTGTGTCCCCACTGGATGCGGACTTGGTGCAGCACAGGTTCCTTCCGACCCTTTCGTTCTGGTAGTCAGGCATCTCTCTCTCCAGCCCAGATGCCTGATCCTGCTGTTCTCCAGGTGTCCTCTGTCCTTTCTGGCCACAGATTGTCTCACCAGCTGTGTCTAATTCGCCAATCCTGGGTGGATGTTATTCGATGTAGTTGTTTCTTCTATCTGCTCCGTGAGAAGGTGCAGGACACGTCCGCCTATTGGCCACCATTTTGTCTCATTAGGCTATACATTTTAAATAGCCCTTTGCAAGCATGTGTATCTTATAATTCATAAACCTATCTCTCAGAAACCTATTAATTATGCATTCTCTTCTCATGGTTATTGCTAATTTCTTTTAATAAATTAAAATGGATAAGTCTGAGTAATGCTTTACCTTGCCTTTATTTATTGACATAAGAAACTTCTGAGAAGTACTGATTTAGAACAAAAGACTTGATTAGAAGACATGAAAGAATGTGGGACTGTGAGGGAGCAGGAATTAAAGATGTGAGCTCTAAAGGCATAATTACACATAAAGCTTGTTGAGGGCACTGATTAGTTACCTATCATTGTATAACCAATTACCATAAACCTAGGGGTCTAAAACAACATACATTTATTCTCTCACTGTCTGTGGTCAGGAACGCAGATACAAGTTAGCTTGGTCCTCTGCTGTGGGATCTCTCATAAAACGGCAATAACGGTGCGGGTTAGGGCTGTGGTGGTCTCAGGTAAAGGCCCAGCTGGGGAGTTCCTGCTCCCAAGCATGCATATGTGATTGTTGTCAAGATTTGGTTTTTGAGGGCGACTGAGGGCTTCACTTCCTTGCTTGCTGTTGACTGGAAGTTTCCTTCAGATCATTGTCAAATATGTCTTCAATGAGCATCTTATGTGAGCAGAGGAAGCACATGTGTGGAAGGACACAGAGACAGACAGACAGATAGAGAGAGACAAATAGATGAAAGTTGCAATTTTTATAAGTTGATATTGGAAGTGACCTTTCATCACTTTGTAATATTCTCTTCATTAAAGGCAAGTCCCCAGTTCCAGCCCACAGTAAAAGGAGGGAATTATGCAGGGAGGGGGGAACCATTGAGGGGCATTGTCAAAAAAGATAGCCCTGGCAACATCATGTTACTCTTGTTTGATATTCCTTAACCATTTTATGACAGTGCCAAGCACATTGTAGTGTCCAATATGTGTCTGCAGGATTGAATTAGTTATAAATCTTTAGGCCATAAACATGAAGTATATTTTATCAAATATACTTTAGTCATTAAGAAATTACTGATCTTCCAGAATAACTACCTAAGTCACAGTGCATGTCAATGTAAAAAGAATTTCATCTAATCCAGGTTATGAATAGCTGAGTGAACTCTCATTTACTATTTTTAGCTCATATACAGAAATAAATATCCAGGTTCTAGCCAATTAGACTTTTTTTTCCCATGGAGATATGAGCTCTTGTATTCTAAACTTAGCTCTGCAAGCAAATACTATATCAGTAGTATACCTAGTATATATTTTACCTCTTTTTTTTTTAAATCCTCACCCAAGGATATTTTCCCCCATTGATTTCAGGGAGTGTAAGTGGAAAAAGTAGAAAGGAGAGAGAGAGAGAGAGAGAGAGAGAGAGAGAGAGAGAGAGAGAGAGAGAGAGAGAAGAGAGAGAGAGGTGTGAAAGACAAACATCAATTTGCTGCCTCCTGCATGCACCCCAAACAGGGCCAGAGATTAAACCTGCAACCCAGGTACATGACCTGACTAGAACTCAAACTGCTGACCTTTCAGTGCATGGGGAAGATGTTCTAGCTCACTGAACCACTCCTGCCAGGCATTTTTTTTTAAACTATAACTTACTGATACCCTCCCAGCTATTAATCATATTGTTTTTCAGTCCATCAGGTTTATTCTTCTTCACCTTATTCGAAAACCTGTTTGGAACTTTAGGTAATACCTATACCACTGTATGCTCTTGCATTAGCTTACTTGTCAAGCCATATTAAAAATGAAACCATAGCCTGGCCAGCATGTCTCAATGGTTGAACAAAGAGCCAGGAGGTCATTGTTCGACTCTCAGTTGGGGCGCATGCCTGTTTTACAGGCTAGATCCCCCGTAGGGGGCATGCAGAAGACAGCTGATCAATTATTTTCTCTCATCATTGATGTTTCTATCTCTCTCTCCCTTTCCAGTACTCTCTCTGAAATCAATTTAAAAAAAAAATTAAAAGCAAAAAAAAAAAAAAAAGAAAAAGAAACTATAGGCAGCAATATCTCAAACATCTCTCCTAACAATATGTTTATGGATACATCTCCTAGGGCAAAGGGAACTAAGGATAAAATAAACAAATGGGACTACATTAAAATAAAAAGCTTCTGCACAGCAAAAGAAACTATCAACAAAATGAAAAGGGAGCCCACTGCATGGGAGAACATATTTGATACATCTGACAAAGGTTTAGTATCCAAAATATATAAGGAACTTATACAACCTAACGAAAGGAAGACAAACAATCCAATTAAAAAATGGTCAAAGGACATAAATAGGCACTTCTCCAAAGCTGACATACAGAAGGTCAAGAAATATATGAAAAAAGGTTCAAAGTCACTGATCATCAGAGAGATGCAAATTAAAATGACCATGATGTATCACCTCACACCTGTTGGAATGGCTACCATCAACAGATCAACAAATGACAAGTGCTGGCGAAGATGTGGAGAAAAAATGAACCCTAGTACACTGCTGGTGGGAATGCAAACTGGTGCAGCCATTATGGAAAACACTATGGTGTTTCCTCAAAATATTAAATCTGAAACTGACATTTGACCCAGTCATCCCACTTCTAAGAATATATCCTAAGAAACCCGAAACACCAATCAGAAAGAATGTATGTACCCTTATGTTCATAGCAACACAATTTACAGTAGCTAAGATCTGGAAAGAGCCCAAGTGCCCATCAGTAGATGAGTGGATAAAAAGCTGTGGTACATGTATACCATGGAATACTATGCAGCAGTAAAAAAGAAGGCTCTCTTACTCTTTAAGACAGCATGGAAGGACCTGAAGCATATTATGCTAAGCAAAATAAGCCAGTCAGAGAAAGACAAGTATTGCATGATATTACTAGTATATGGAATCCAATGAACAAAATAAACTGATGAACAAAATATATTCAAAGATATAAAAGCATGGAATAAACTGTAGAATTTCAGAGGGGAGGTAGGGGAGGGTGGGTGGGAAGAGATCAACCAGCGAACTTGTATTCATATATGCATAACCTAAGGACGCAACCAATAGGGTGGTGAAGTCTTGGGGTGTGGAAAGGGGTTAGAAGAGGTCAGTGAGGAAAAAGGGGAAACATATGAAATACTTTAAATAGTAAAGATTTTTTAAAATGTAGCTTTCAGTTCTTTCTATAATAAGAGCTTAAAGAGAAAAAAAATAAACATAATTTAGACTTGCTCCTGACATTTACAATTAGTTCCTTTCATCCATATAATCCTTTACTATAGAGAACACCTTCTATTTCTTATCACTTGCAACTAACTAAGCACAGGGCAAAATCCAGGACAAAAATGAATAATTAACTCAAAATTTGAAAACAATAAATATTATTTCATTTTACTTTGCTTACATTTATGAATGGATATACAAACCTCAGAAACATATAAACAAATATCAGAACACATATGTTCTTCATGAAAATTTGAGGAGAGTAAAAATGACTTTACTTTTTCCTAAGAGCAAGTTCTCTGTTTGCTATGACAGACCCTGCTGAAAAGGATGTTTTCTCTTCAATGTTTTATTTGCAAGAAAGAGAGAAGTAACATTGTATTATCCCAAAGATTTAGAGTAAAAAAATGATATCAGTAAGCAAAAATGAATTAACTGAGTACTATGCAAACCCCAAAGAGCATTTTACAAGCGGGTACAGCACCAATTATCTTATTATCTCACCCTACTCTCTGGGTGAATAGTCTAAAAGCCTAAAATTACAGTTGATATTTGATTTCTTGGCTTCATTTGCAAAATGGAGTCGTTTTCTTTTTTTGTGAATGCCATAAACACATGTTATATTGTTTAAGAGGAACAGACTTTATTTTGTTATGGTATTTTTCTCTTTTTGTCCCCCAGGTCAAAGGACCTTTTTTTTCTTAATTAGTTTTGTTGCAAATTGATGTAGCACACCCTGTTTCTGAATGATTTGCTATGGTCCTAAGTACCATTTGAGTAGAAGCTTTTTGGCATGTCATTTGTTAAGAGACCAGTTCTGGAGAAGGTCCTTCAACTGACCAGATGTGTCATATTGAAACAGATTGAGGGCCTGCCAAAACACCACTTGCTGCCAGCACTGTATATTGTAGGGGTGCTCACCACCCTGTTACCATATTTTTGCACGTCTTAACATTGCATAAATAGGCAGCTGTTCTGTATTTAGAATATAAATGAGTCAACAGCATGCTCTCCCTGGAGGATTTACCTGGAAGAGGGAACCACAAACCTCTTCTCATCCCCCTGCCAGAATGTCACATTGAAATGCACACTTCTCAGCTCATTCAAAAGCAAATCCTTAAGCAAATAAATCACACCTTCCCTGCCAGTGAGACAAGAGAACCTTGGTAAAATGGAACACATTTCCTTAGCAGTGAAAGCTGCAAATTAATCAGCTTATAAACTGAGAGCGAGCCATTTGTGCTGAACACTTTCTTACTGCCCCTTCAATAGAAGACAAGGTTCTCTAATCTCCTAGAGAGTCCTGACTTCATTAAGATGGAAAACCCTGCTAAAGGAGGTTTTGCAAGAGACAAGAAAAGCCCTAAAGTCACTCAGTTGTCTCTCTGCAGTTATTCTCAGGACAGGGGATTTCTATTTATTTGGAGAGTGACAATGAGCCTGGATACATGGACCAAGCAAGAAGCAGAGTGATGCCCAGCTGGACTTGCTCAGTGCTTAAGCACTGACCTATGAATAGGGAGGTCATAGTTCAATTCTGGTCAGAGCACATGCTTGAGTTGTAGGCTCCATCTCCAGTAAGGGCCATGAAGGAAGCAGCAGATCAATGATTCTCTCTCATCATTGATGTTTTTTTCTCTGTCTCTCTCTCTCTCTCTCCCTTCCTCTCTGAAATCATATATATATACTAGTGGCCCGTTGCACGAAGATTTGTGCAATAGACCTTCTTTCCCCTGGCTGCCGGGCACTGGTTTTCTCTGGCACCCAGGACCCAGGCCTTTGGTCCAGCCACAGCAGCAAGGCTTGGCTTCTCTACACAAGCTGCTCCCAGTCCCTCCTTTTTTTCCCCAGCTTCTCCAGCGGAGGCCAGGGCTGGCTGGAAGCCTGGGTCACCCCCTGTGACCCAGGCCCCCAGACACTCCTTGAATGAAGCCCAGGGCCGGGCCGGTGGGAAGCTTGGCTTCCTCCGTCACCAGGAGCAACCCAAGCCTCCTGCTCATTCCAGCTCCGTGGCCGCCACCATCTCCAGTCATCTTCAGCCTTCACTCTGCACCTTCATATGCAAATTAACAACCATCTTTGTTGGGTTAATTTGGATAGCCGCTCTGATTGGCTGTTGGGTGTAGCGGAGTGGTGGAGTGATGATTAATTTGCATGTTTCCCTTTTATTAGTGTAGATATATATAGCAAATTGCTGAAGTGGGCCTCATTACAGGACACCAAAGCTGGTTGGTCTAATCCACATTTACAGCAGGTGATTTACATAACAGGCTAGCACAAGGTGACTAATTTTTATTTCAAATAGCTTGGCCAATATATAAGTATACAAATACATGTGCATACCTATATGCATGTGTGTGTATAATATATATATATATATATATATATATATATATATATATATATATATATACATATACATATATATATGATCTATACTAATAAAAGGGAACTAAGCTAATGAGACCGGACATCTTACGGATGTCCTTCGAGACAAAGCTGAAGCTGTCTCAGGTAAGCTGCAGATGGCGGCTGCTGCTGCAAGGGCTGGACTGAGGCTCAGGCAGCCACAGCGGCTGGCAGTGGCAGCAGCAGCGGCGTGATGGGGGTGTCACCTTTCCCTGATCAGCCTGGTCACCTCCCACAGAGGAGCTGTCAGTAAGACATGCCCTGAGGCTCCCAGATTGTGAGAGGGGGCAGGCCAGGCTGAGGGACTGCCCCCCCAGTGCACACATTTTCATGCACTGGGCCTCTAGTATACACATAAACACACATCTATATTTGTGTGAGTATATGTATTTGTTTTATCCATAGGCACACTTAGGAAGCACACTTGTCAGTGTTGGAATATCAAAGAATAAAATGTCAAGGAAGTTAGGGAAAAGAGAGGCAGTTGAGGTATGTGGTATATTAACTGTTATCAACTATTTTTGTGAATGTTTGCCCTTATTTGCTAAATAAACTCAGCATCCTGCAATCTGATAGGAGCAAGTTATTTCTCCAGGCGTTTCAGGTTGCCAGCAGAAGGAAAGTGCGCAAGGATAGATAGGTGACATTTGGAGAGCCAGGCATGCCAGATTTTCAGAGGTTACAGCGGAGGTCCAACCTGCTGTTCTCCTAATGAACGCAGGGAAATTCAGGCTGGCAAAACTGCTATAAGGGATGTCTCTGCTCCGAATGCCACGCTGCCCAGATGTCGCTCGGCAGGTGGAGATGCAGAGAGAATGAAAACGTAGCCCTGTGTGTGGGTGCTAGTGTGTTGCAAGGGTGAACAATGAGTCTATCTTCTGAAGTGTAATGAAAACAATGTGGATCATGTCCATATTCATGTCAGGAGAAAGGCCTTTCTCAAAGCTTTCTCACTCACTTCCCCTCCCAGACAGATATGCCTTCATGTTCACAGACCATGTGCACACAACTTGTTCAAGGTTCTAAGTATAATTTGACCATTTATTTTAATATATGCATATACACATATGTATGTGTGCTTTTAAAATAGAAGATAGGATCATACTACATAAAGTCTTGTACTCTGAGTTTATTATAAATAGTGTAAGTATTTATGAACTATATCGTGAACATTTCTCACCCTATTTTCCTTAGACTTACCTTATTTTTAAGTCAGATTTTATAGCAAAGGTGCATTGTCACAGTTATTCATTTTCCTGTTGATGAACACTTAGGTTGACTCTAGGTTTTGTTAGTTGGGCATGGTTAAGTAGTCACCCTGGCAACTTTTTTAGGACCAAGTAAATGAGTCTTTAAGTTACCTTTGTAAGAGATGTGACTGTCATTGAACTTTCTTTCACTACAATTGTTTTCCTTCAGTGTTACGAGATGACTTCCGGCAAAATCCCACAGATGTTGTGGTGGCAGCTGGAGAGCCTGCCATCCTGGAGTGCCAGCCCCCCCGAGGCCACCCTGAACCCACCATCTACTGGAAGAAAGACAAAGTTCGAATTGATGACAAGGAAGAAAGAATAAGTGTGAGTGAAATTAAAATGAATGCCTAGAGAAACTGCATCTCAAGTCTTAAAATTGATATATTTTATTTTATTCTGTGAATAAAATTGTTGAACTGCATTTGAATACTAACTACCTTTTTCACTGTATTTAAACGGCTGAAAAAGGGAAACCAAAAACAATAACTTTGGAATAATGTTTCAAAGACAAAAATTATATAAATCAAGTGTACATAATAGATCCAGAGACATAGAAGCATGTAACAGACTGTGGAACCTCAGAGGGAAGGCTTGGGAGGGTAGGTGGGTGGGTAGGAAGAGATCAACCAAAGAACTTGTATGTATATATGCATAACCCATGGTTACTGACAATAGGCTGGTAAAGTCTTGGGGGGGTGGGGCTAGAAGGGTCAATGGGGGGGAAAAGGGGATATATGTAATACTTTCAACAATAAAGATTAAAAATAAAGAAATAAATATGAACAAAACAGTAAAAAATAGAATTGCACCAACTTGAATATGTAAATAGATATTTGCAGCTCAATATTTCAGCCTCTGCTCTTTTTAAGATCTTCAAATGCATCCGTTGCTCATGCAGCATGTGATTGTTAAAGTATAAATGATGGCCATAAACCATATTAATTAGGGTATTTCTTTTCGCATTATTTCAAAAATTATAAAATGAAATAATTTGAGGTGATAAATATTTCAAGCACTTTTCCATTTTTTCCAATTTAATGATATTTATAACTAAACTTTCATACATGAATTCACTTAAAAGTTTAGTGATATAAAGTAAAATCAAAATAAAAATGACTGACTGGTTCTGCAGTTTAGCCCTTGTAGAAAAAAAATATATTTTTAAGGGAAACTAGTGATTGGTTTATGAATATTCAAAATAAAACACCCAGAAAATGGCAAAGTGGTAGATAAATAGCGTACAATTACTTTATTTTTTCAGAGGGTCTACTCAAGATTTGTATATTAATTGTGTAAAAACCAGTCTACTGAAATAATAGATAATACCTCAACCTTCTGACATTATTTTTAGTATAATTTTTGAGAATTATACTGAGTATAATAATTGAGAATGGATATTTTAAAAATAATATCTCATTTAACTGAAAAAAAAAGTTCCATTTCTATCAAAAGTCCCTGTAGTCTGGGTGTCTATTATCTTTAAAAATATCTAATAAATTCTTCTTTTCTTATGTGTACATTGTGTTTACATTATAAACAGAACTGGATAGGCCATGTAGAAGATCATAACATGTGTTTATGTTATTCTGGCTTGAACTCTGAGGATCTACATTGCCCTGGAGAACTGGTTTGCTAATGGTCTCTGCTAGGGTACCAAGTTATGAAAATGTGCTCCTGGTGATGGAATAAAATCAATGTTCAAGGGTTTCTAGCTCATGTTTGTGTCATTTAGCTTTAGCTTTGTAACAAACCACCTCAAAAGCAGTAGCTTATAGTAACCATTTTATTTAGACTATGATTCTGCGGGTAAACTGATAGCTTTTCCCTCTGGCCCAGCGTAGTTGATGTTTGCTAGGCTTCCTCATGCTTCTGTGGCTTGTTTAAAGATGTGTTGACAGCTGGATGATCTGGAATAACACACACTTCTGGCAATTGACGGACTCTCAGCTGGGCATCTTCATCCTCTCATGGCTTCTAATTGTGCATCAGGCTAACTCAGGCTGGTCCCCACGGTAGTCCCAGGGTTTCAGCTGCAGCAAGAGAAGGCAAGTCGCAATGTCCAAGCACTTCCCTCTGGTGAAAAATTGCTTTAGTTCCATTGATTGAATCAGGTCATATTGCCAAATGCAGCTTCAAGGGGAGAAGAAATTGCCTCCATCACCATTTTTATAACTTAGACTTCATTACGCTCTACTGTATATAATTGAAAACATGTTGAAAGTCTTCCCAGGTAAAAAGAAAACAAAGTAGGAAATTCCTTTCTATGACATGACAGGTTTTATAGCCAGAAATATCTCTAATGAGAACATACCTATATTAGTGTTGTTTGCCTATGAATTTAAAAATCAACAAAGGAAAAGGCCATGTTCTTATCTCATATCTCTTTAAAACCACTCAGTCATTGTCAAGTGAAGATTGTTGGATTAGGGAAATACCAAAAAGAAAAAAGAAAAAAATCCCCAAAATTGGAAAAGAAACTATGAGTTAATGATACACTTACTGAAAACCTAATTCTCCTTTAGCATCCTCTTTAACAAACACACATTTAAACAAGATTACATATGTTTATTCAGTCAACAAATGCTTCTGACTTAGGACATCTAAAGAAAAGCTGTTTAAAAACAATGATTTGTAACAACCCATAGTCATCATTCCAAAATCTTTAATTGTTTTTATCCATACCACTCTATTCTTCAAAAATTATCACATAATTAAAATTAAGATGAGACAAAGATAATACATACAATTTAAAAGTAAGCTCCAGGAAGGCAGGCATTTTTATATTTGGATTATTACTGAATCCCAAGTGCCTAGAAAACTGCCCAGCCTGTGGAGTTAGGTATTCCATAAACACTTGTGGAATCCCTCTGAGTCCATTGGATTTATTTTATTATCCAAAGCAAATATCTAGTGCTCCTTTCTGATGACAAATGTCAATAGCAGTTCACCCAACCAAATCACAGACTGAAGACCAAACATCGGAATTGGACGGAGGCAGTCACAATTCACAAAAGAGGACTAGGCAGGAGTTGAAGACTGCCTTAAAGAAGCATTCTATGGAAAGGGAATTAGGAGCTTATTTTGCAGGAGAATTTAAGAGGAAAAAAGGGCACACGCAGATGTCAAAATAGTGGGAGAGTTCTGAGTGCTAGTTCCAGAGCTATTTCCTTTAGGAAAAACAAATGTGCTTAATTATTCAAAATTATTTATTAGTGACTTTTCCTTTCCATTCTTTCTCCCTCTTTTTTTTCTTCCTTGTTTAAAAAAAATTACAGATCCGTGGTGGAAAACTGATGATCTCCAATACCAGGAAAAGTGATGCAGGGATGTATACCTGTGTTGGCACCAATATGGTGGGAGAAAGAGACAGTGATCCAGCAGAGCTGACTGTTTTTGGTAAACCTCTCTTTTAATTACAACTTGCTATTTGTATCATTTTTCCCTTTTTTTAAGTGTTTTTTATTAATACTAAACACCAGGCCATATAGAGATAGTTTTTATGGCTTATGGTAAGCAGTGACAGGCTGGAATTGTCCACTTTTTTTTTTCTGTCTCCAAGATGAAATCTTTGATGGGAAGGAAAAGAAGACATTTGAAATGTTAATCCACCTACTCTATTCACATATTTATACAGGCTTGCCTTTCATCATTATAGAAATAATTGTTCTTTTTCAAAATCTATTTGAGATATTATATCCTAAAGTTTATCACTTATTCTACTATGATGCATTTAACAAGTATCTATTATGTGCAAGACAAAGGGTGTTTTTCTTTTAAGTTAGAGATTGTAATACAAAGATGTTTCACTTTTTTCCTACTTTAAAAATTTCAAATTGAGGTATTTGGAATTTTAGCTGATTATTGAAAGACTAGCTGGCCATATATATGCACACAATCAAAATTAGAAAGAAAAAAATCTATTTTGTTATATTTATGTTTCTTCAACTTTAAGCACCAAAGTACTCTTTAGCTGAAGTTTTAATTAGTCAGTTAAAACCTGATAGATATGTATCACAGAAATAGTGGAGAAAACATTAAGAAGGAGAAAGTTGTGGGTAATAAAGATGGCCAAGTAAACAAAAGTAAGAGATATACTACAGGGCAGCTGTGGAATATTGTAAGAGAAAATGATGGAAAACTGGGGAAAACAAGGATTCTAAAGATACTAGGAAATGAAACATTCCTTTAGAAGACAACAAAATCCCATTCAAATCTCTGTACGGAGATATATGTTATGAATATACACACTCACAAATGCACACAAGCACGCGCATATGTATATGCACACATGTACTTAAGCATATTTATGTGTATGAATATCTATATCTTAATAAAAATTCACTATTGCAAATATATGTGATTTTATTTTCAACATACAAGAGATAATTGTGATTTTTAAAGTACTTTTTGTGTGCCAGTAACAGAGACTCCTGGTTCTATGCACAATATGATAAGGTTTTTTGTTTGTTTGTTTTTTGGCCATTATTCCAGAACACCCCTGAGGGTAGCAACAGAATCCCAAATAAGTCCCGAAAGAAACTGCTTTTTAGTTTGGGAAGTGCCACCCCATGGTGTAAAGGAGCACCATAATGCAAAAACAGACCATGTTACGATTGCAATTCCATTTTTAGCGTGAGGGTGTGCTTTATGAATATGCACCAGAGTGCAAGCCCCTCTCTTCAATCACTCTGAGTACAAGTAATCTCTGGTAATACTCCTTGCAGATACTAAGCAGCTTGAAGTCCCAAATGACAAAACCAGGAGAAATCTCATCATCCATGAAAGGAATTGAAGAGTAAAATAAAATTATTCAAAGTATGCATGTAAATTGCTATCCTGAGAAGCACAGACAAGCATCAGTTTTTCATTAAATTTCATGCAGTCACCTATGAGTCCCAAAACGTGTTCCACTCTGTAATGGATAAAATACAGTTTTTCTGGCAATATATAAAATTAGTGGTCACTAAACATGAGCATTGAAAACCTACAAGAAACACTCATGCTATTTTTCCATAACTACCCAGCGTTGGTTCACAAAAATGTTGCATTACAGCAGTATTTACTGCCTTCAGAAGGAATTTGAAAGTGTTTAATCTCATTACCTGAGCAATTAGACTTACCAAACTGTGATTGTGTTATAAAATATTTACCTAAAGATGTGATGAGAAGTACAGGAGATCCCTAAACATGTCAGGAGTTACAGGGTAACTTCTAAATTATTTTTAAAATAGCTATAAAGCAAAGAGATTGAATTTGTCTAGAGGCAGTTCCTTTGGAAGAATTGATTTAGGAAGCTGAGAAACATTTATCTGATGGTGTAAACTAGTCAGAACTGACCTAAGGGACTACAAGTACAATATTAAGTTCTGGGGAAAAACTAAAATTCCATTATTGATAAGAAAACAACATCCAAACCAAGAAATAAAAGATAAAAACAGTAGTGATGGTCTAACCAAGGATGTGACAAGTACTGCCTGAGATTCCCCAATTCTTAGAGAAAATAAAATAACTAGTGTGCTCTGTATAAGGAGGCCTTCTTTATTTTACTCTGGTGCTTTTTCATCCAGGACAGGTTTACTTTTAAACCTCTTTATAGTTCATCATTGTTAGAATTATCATCTCTGACCTAAGTTTAGAAAAGCAAAACTGGTTACATTCTCTCCCTCCTCTCTCAATTTTATTTCCATGTATTAGAAATTCTTCTTTTTAAAAAATCTGGCTATTGTCCTGGCTGGTGTTCTCAGTGGTTAGAGCATTGACCTGGTCCAGGGCATGTACCTGGGTTGCAGGTTTGATCCCAGGCCCAGTCGGGGTGCATGAGGGAAACATTCAATCGATGTGTCTCTCACATCAATGTTTCTTTCTTTCTTCCTCTCTTTCTCCCTTCCATTCTCTCTCCTTAAAAAGAAAAAAAAGTCAATGGAACAAATATTCTCAGGGGAGGATTAGCAAGAACAACCAAAAATCTGGCTACTATAACCACTGTATTATAGGAAGTTTTTAAATGTCCTTTGCAACCCCATATTTACTTTAAGATGCGTAGTACAGAAAAAGTAACTGATAATATTTAATTGTTCCAAAATATGATTCACTTATAAATGGCAATAAAAAACAATGAAAAGAATAAAGGGACTTTGCCAATATAATACCCATCTGCAAGTATTTTGATTCTCTATTAAATGGTCTTGGACTTAGACCTTTTGTATCTTGAAAATTGCAACTAATATTTTAAAGATCTACACTTTAGACAAAGATATGATCAATGTAATGTAATGTTCAATATGTTACTATTCCATACTCCACAAATCATTTACTCTGTTTGTTCTTCTTTAATGTAAAATAGCATCCTATTTAAGTAGGAAGTACCAAGTCTAAAAATTATAAATAGGCATCATAGTGTAAATGCTAAAATTGATGGGAGGGTTTAGATATATTTTTTACAAAGAACACTCCCCCCAGGTCTGGTGTGGCTCTGTTGGTTGGACCATCATTTCGTACACCAAAAGGTGGTGGGTTCAATTTCTGGTCAGGGCACATACTTAGGTTGTGGGTTCCATCCCCCATAAGGGTACCTACAGGAGGCAGGAGATCTCTCTCTCTCTCTCTCTCTCTCTCTCTCTCTCTCTCTCCATCTAAAATGAATTTAAAAAAATAGAATACTACTTAGAAATCTAGCAATTTATATATGTCAATTAAATTCCCAAGATCCTGACCCCGCCAGTGTGGCTCAGTGGTTGAGCATCGACCCATGAATAAGGAGGTCATGGTTCATTTCCCCAGTCAGGGCACATGCTTGAGGTGCAGGCTCAATCCCCAGTAGGGGGAGTGCAGGAGGCCTTTGATGGATGATTCTCTGTCATCATTGATGCTTCTATCTCTCTATCCCTATCTGCAATCAATTGAAAAACACACAAAAACATAAATTCGCAAGATCCTGAAGACAGAGAAACTAGAGTTAAATTATATAATTAAGTTTAAAACAATGGTTAGGTTTGGGATATCTGTTATCCAAAATTTAACCGGTATTAAAAACAACCAAAATTTGTTTCCAAATGATTTTTAAATGTTTATCAAAATAATACATGAAAAAATATTTTATATGTCACATTTCTAGTAGACCCAAAAGTATTATAAACTAATAGTGAAATAAAGAAAAATTTTGCCCCACCTTACTTTCCAACACACACACACACACACACACACACACACACACGCGCGCGCGCACGCGCGCCTCATCTTTAAACATTCTTGCAAGCCTCATCTTTAAACATTTCTTCTGGGATTTATTTCCTTACTTCTAAATATGTATTTATTCCACGACTGTACACATCATTTTAATTTCCTATTTTGGAAGATGATGATTTTCCCCACTTCTATCCCTTGCCCCACCGTCTCTCCTCCACTTTCCCTTCTGTTGGTCCTTCCAGTATAATGACTTCAGAAACATTGGTTATATTAATATTCAGTATTTGAATTATTATAACCATGAAAATATAGACTGTGGGCTGTGTTATGTTATGATGGCATTGTTTTTCTGGTGCAATATTTGTTCTCTGAATTAGTAATAATTTTTCTTTTACTTATGTTTGTCTACATCTATCATGAATTATTTTTGCAATTTCTAACAGAATGTTTAAATTCCTCCAAATTTTTATTTAGGTATGAAGTCCACCCCGGCTACAGCCTTCCCGGAGGCTTCAGGCTGCTGGCCCAATCCGAATGGGCTGCGTGCTCCCTAGGCCTCTCCACAAACGTCGTCCTGTCCTCATATCTCTCTTCCCTTTGCAGTGATAATGGATGCCCATCTTTCTGCATCCTGTGTGTTTTTCTTGGGTAACTTCTATATTCAGAAATGTTTCTCTTTCTCTCTACATAACTTGAGCCTAGAGCTCATTCCAGACCAAATGCCTTTATTCCATCCAAAATTTAATTGTTACTTTGGCTGCTGAGAGAATTATAGTTTAAAAACAGATATTTTTACTCATTACATTAAAGTGCATCTCCAATATTATTCAGCTTCCGCTGCTGCTATGGAGAGGACTACTGTGCTTCTGATCCCCTGTTTCCAGTGTTCCTTTTTTTCTTTTAGTACTGTCTTTTTACCCCAGCGTTCTAAAATGCTTCAATACTGTGCCTTGCTCTGGCACTTTTTTAATTTTAGTGGATAGACACCTGGTAAGCAATCTCAATCACAAAACTCTTTATCCAAATAACTCAAGGTAATATCCTATCCATTTTTCTATTCCATTTCTCTGTCAAATATGTATTTACTAATTAGATGATAAACCTTCTAGGCCTTTCTTTCCTCTAATTCTTTCCTATTTATGTCATCTTGTTCTTGTTTCATGGATGATTTAACCTCTCTTATTTCTCAGGATTTTAAAAACACGATTTTTTAAAAATAAAATTTACTTGTGATGCTTTCCTGCTTTTATTTCTTCTGGGTTTCTTCTCCCTGCCCCACCCTGCATTGTTCAATCTTTCACACTGGAGTCTTTCTTCAAATATCAAGTTATCTACTGTTCATTTGTATTTCATTGCTGTTCACTAAGAACACTTAGGAATTTTTTCAACTGATGACTATCAAGGTAGGATGATCATATTGGGAACTAGCCAAATTATTGGGGCTAAGGACACAGGTTTGGGCTGGTAGTGTTGATTTTCAATTATTGGATGAGAAATAATAGTTGATGGCCTAAGTATAGTTGAGCTACCCAGAGATATATCTATGAGGGGAGATATCTTACAGCCAACCCTTAGGAAATATCTAAGTTTTATTAATAAACTATGGCCTTCATTTAAGAATTCTAAACATAGGCTATTAAAACCCAGGTGATTGTTAGGAACACTATAGTTTAAACAAATAGTGTTTACTTGCAACTTTAAAACAGCAAAATATTTTCTATCTAGTCACTTATTTAACAAATATCTCATGAGCACCTACTATGTGTCAAGCCCTGTTGCAGTGTGATGAGATAAATAGACATGTATGTACTCTGCTGTCAGTGGACTTCTCATATCATGTTATCAGCAATAACATAAAACTTTGCCTATAAAACAAGCTGAGAGAAGCATATTTTTTTTCTCTTGAGAACATTTACTTATGTTTACTTTTACTTCATAGGATGATTTATCTTATAAAAAGAAAATTATTGGCAAGAAAATAAATTACTGCAGCCAGGACTTAGTTAATCACATTCAGATAGACTGATAATTATCATTCAGTCTATTCTAGAAGGGCTCATAATTTCACACTAAATAGCTCTCATAACACATGTTCTTTTATATATGCCCAGTTAAATAAAAGGAGACATATTTGGGCAGACCATCTGACTTCCCAAGTTACTAGACATTGCAGAGTGGCAGTTCCTTCTGGGTCAGCTGAAGTTAAAACAAGGTTTACAAGCAGTGGCCAGTTCTAATGTATTTTTATTGCATATCATTGGTCTTATAGGACTTAAAGGACTCTACCTATGTCATTACTTCCATAATACTACTTTATAATGATGAGCAAAGTTTATTTTAAAATTGTGAAGGTTATTCTAGTACAGTAGTCACAGCACTGACATTGACAATTTTACAGCCATATCCAATGACTGAATATGCATAAAAGAGAAATCTGTCCACTGAGCACTTAATTTTTTCATTGTAGCATGTAAGTAAGAAACTTAAGAGATTATGCGACCACATTTTAGATTCATAGTATTGTGTATTATATTGAATACTAGAGGCCCGGTCCATGAAATCTGTGCACTGGAGGGAGGTTGTCCCTCAGCTCAGCCTGCACCCTCTCCAATCTGGGACCCCTCAGGGGATGTCCGGCAGTCAGACATCCCTCTCACAATCTGGAACTGCTGGTTCCTAACTGCTCGCCTGCCTGCTTGCCTGATCACTTCCTAACCACTCCCCTGACAGCCCGGTCACCCCCAACTGCCCTCCCCTGCCAGCCTGGTCACCCCTAACTGCCCTCCCCTGTTGGCCTGATTTCACAGAACTTCCCTCCCCTGCTGGCCATCTTGTGGCTGTGGGCGCCGCCATCTTTGAGGGCATGGCATTCAATTGGCGTATTCCCTCCTTATTGGCTGTGGGTGCCGCCAACTTTGAGGGCATGACAGTCAATTAGCATATTCCCTCCTTATTGGCTGTGGGCGCCGCCATCTTCGCAGCCTGATGGTTAGTCATTTGGCTGTCCCTCACTAACCCCCTTGCCAGCCTGGTCGCCCCACGCAGTCTGTTCAGTTGTCCCTTCAGTTGTGATGGTCGCTTAGGCTTTTATATGTATAGACTAGAGGCCCAATGCTTGAAATCTGTGCACTGGGGAGGGGTTGTCCCTCAGCTCAGCCTGCACCCTCTCCATTCTGGGACCCCTCGGGGGATGTTTGGCTCTTGGACATCCCTCTAACAATCCAGGACTGCTGGCTCCTAACTGCTTGCCTGCCTGCCAGCCTGATCACCTCCTAGCCATTCCCCTGACAGCCCTATTGCCCCTAACTGCCTTCACCTGCTGGCCTGGTCACCCCCAAGTGCCCTTCCCTGCCAGCCTGGTTACTCCCAACTGTCCTCCCATGCAGGCCTGATCACCCACAACTGCCCTCCCCTGCCGGCCATCTTGTGGCTGTGGGCGCCACCATCTTTGAGGGTGTGGCAGTCAATTAGCATATTCCCTCCTTATTGGCTGTGGGCACTGCCAACTTTGAGAGCATGACAGTCAATTAGCATATTCCTTCCTTATTGGCTGTGGGCACCGCCATCTTTGCAGCCTGCCGCTCAGTCATTTGGTCGTCTCTCACTAAAACCCCTCATGGCCTGGTCGCCGCACGCAGCCTGATGCTCAGTCACTTGCTCATCCCTCACTAACATCCTGCCAGCCTGGTCTCCCCACGCAATCTGTTCAGTTGTCCATTCAGTTGTAATGGTCGCTTAGACTTTTATATGTATAGATTTTTCTTTCTATTATTTACATAATTACAGTGAAACTTAGTATTTGATTTTAAAACAGCCACATACAAAGTTGGATTTTCCAGAATACCAATTTGGAACTAAAATGACCTGACTACTTGAGAGCTGTGCTTTACATAGTACCACACTGCAAACAACACTACTGTTTCTAGGGAGATTAACCTTGTAAGCAAGTTATGCAGGTGATTCAAAGCCAGTTAATCTCACATAAAAATGTTAATTGCATTGGCAAAGACATTGCCTCTGATCACTCCATGGCTATATAATTAGGGACCTGGCCATTCAAAGGGACTTTAATCTAATTGATAAGCAGTCAGCAAACAGCCTTTGAGATTTCTAGCCCTGTTTTTCAATGTGATCAGACATAAGGTGATAACATGGAAAAATCATTGACCTTATTTTGACATGCTTTAAAATGGTCTGTTCATTATATAGTAGTTCAAGATGTTTCATATATATGTATTTTAATTGTGCAGAGCTTCCTGGGATACAAAGTCCATTGGGCATTAATAGGTATTAAAAGTGATCATTTATCAATTTACTGTATGATTCTCATAGGAACTTAAATTTTTAATCCTTCTAAATTTACATTTGTTTGCAGATGATTTTTATACAAAGCAGTAAACCCCAAGACATTTCCTTATAATTTTTATAAAGTGTCTGAAAGGGGCATGGCTTGTGTTTTGTTTATGGTAATAGTAGCCACTACAAAGACAAAGCACTTAAAATACATTTCTGCCTGTACAGCTTTTTAAATATTTAATATTTATGTTCCTGATTCTCACATTTTCTGGAAATAAAGTCTAGTCAAAGAAACTGGAAAATATTTTTTACAGAAAAACTATTTTCATTTAAATAAATAATAGACAAAGAGTTTTTAACAAATAGTTATGTAGGCAGTTAAAATTGCAAAGTAGGTAAACTTAGTATAATTATCAGAAAACAATTGGAATAATAAGTAGTATGATTTAGAGATAGCTGTTGTAATGGGTGCTATGGAAATTCTCAGACTAACACTTCAAAAGTTGTGACCAAAATCCAATGTGTTAGTAAATGTCAATGTTACTTTGTTGGAAGGCACAACCTAATATATTCAGGTATAAAACCCATCTGAATGTACCGTGCATATGCAAATCACTTTCATCTAGGTTATTCTTTGCATTGTCTTTTTTTTAATTAATTGAATTACATTTTTACCATGAGCCAATGTTAGGCTTCCAAAAATTCTATACCACAAACTCTCCTGTGGTTTTCCAGTTGCTAGGCAACTAGACTCTGCTTGAGGGCAGAAGAGAATAGAGCAGGTTCCTTGCAATGTCCTCCATCCCTGATGAGTTCATCAGAACAGCAGCAGGGAATCCTATATCTTGCTTCTTCTTGAAATAAAAAATTAGGTGCTTCCATGTGTCTCCCTATAAAACAGTGTGACTTAGAACATGTATGATAACTAAAATGCCCTCAAGGATCCTGATGGTGTCCCCTGGAAGAAGAGACGAGTTTAGGTTTGTGACACGTCTAATGTGAAATTTGCCCTTCTGATTATACTCAACTGTTGCCATTTTGTGACTAATAGCATGTTAAAGGAAACATACAAAATCTTTGAATGAAAGTATGCATGTGTGTTTTAATGGAATCAGTCTCACGTACCATTATGCAACTTATTTTATAGTCAGCATTATGCCATGAAAATTTTCCATGATGACATGATAAAGAGATAAATAGATAGCTTTAAGATTACAACGACTTACTAGTTTCTTAATGTTTGAATTTGCCACAATGTATCCTAAAATTTTCCATTTTCCAAGACTGTTATAATGATCATATGTAGTTCTTATTTTTTGTTGCATTTATCAAGTTATTGTTCTGTATTTGTAGTGTCGGCAAGAGATTATTTTGATTCTTCTCCAATGTGCATACTTTCCTTCTTTTTTCTTATTAATTAGTAATGTCTATCTTGTTTCAGATTTTCATTGGCATAACTTTAATATATTGCTTTAAAAATAATTTTTGCATTTAATTTCTGATAAAATATCTTCATCATGCTTAAGAAGTTTCTTTAGATTTTATCTTTATTTAGATTTTTTAATCCAAGACTTTTACTATACCTACAAAAATGGTATTTTTCATTCCCCTTGTATTATATGTCTTCTTTGTTTATTAATTAAGACTGCGTTTGATGTCAAGTACAGGAACCTGAGTAACCATGGTTTATTTTTGTCCTATCTAACCATTTCTGCAATTAACGGATCTGCACACACACACGCACATGCACGTACACACACATGCACATACACACACATGCACACACACACACATGCACGTACACACACCATATCCATACTTTGCCTGAAAGCTTGTGCCAGTTGCTAAAGAGAAACGTGAGAAACTCTCTAGACCTTACTTCTTCAGCATCTACTTCTGATTGATTACTCAGTCCTGATATTTCTTTATTCTGTCTCCCTTTCCACATCCTCAGCAACACTGTGTCAATTTAAACTGAAACAAGTCTTAAAATGATAGTTTGACCTAATTCACTGCTTCACGTTTCACTTCTAATTCATCTTTCTCAGATCTGTCAACATGACCCCTTTTCATAGGCTTATTAAAAGCTAGAGGCCTGGTACACGAAATTCGTGCACGGGATGGGGGGTGTCCCTCAGCCCGGCCTGTAGCCTCTCACCATCCAGGACCGCTGTCTCCTAACTGCTCACCTGCCTGCCTGCCTCATTGCCCCTAACCACTCGCCTGCCTGCCTGATGACCCCTAACCCCTCTGCCTGCCTGCCTGATCACCCCTAACCCTCTAGGGAAAACTCATTTTTCTTGACATGGCATACTAGGTTCTTCATGGTCTTGACTAACTTTATCCCCTACCACTTTTTTTTCTTTATTACACCAAAATGTTGGCCATTCACCAGCTACCAAACTCGAAACCTGGCATAGGAGAAGCTGTATTAATATGATCTGAATAAATGAGTAGATGAGGGAAAGACCTCCTAACTCGCTCAGCCATATGCCAGATTGTAATAAAATATCCCCATTAAAAACAACAGTGGCTTAGCTCTCTTTTAACTTGGATTATTGCAGCTTTTAGATGAATTGGATGGACATACCAAGTGATGGGTAAGAAAAAGTCAATTCCACATTTTATGCTAATGATTTATTTTTATTATTAACATTCCAAGCACTCCTAGGGAGATACTGATCTTATGCCTATTTACTTCCAGAAACAATAGCTCAATATCAACTATGCCAGCATGAAAATAGTTGTTAGGAGCACATAGTGTCCAAAGTTCAAAAGTATAACACTAAATCCTTTCATCCAGCATGCAGATTTGTTCCGTTGTGAAGGGGGCACACTTAGCTGCTAATTGATTCTACTACCTAAAATCATTAGAAGCAATCTTTGTTTCCCATTTTTTATGGATTATTTCTAAATTATGCATTAAAAAAACCCTCTTTGTGATAAAATCCTATTTACCTTGTTTTATGACTTGGGGTTTGGGGTATTGAAGAACACATAATTGAGCATATGTAGGTTTGTGTTTAAAAAAAATTTTGTCCCAACTGTCACCTTCATGATGGAGTGATATAGTTGCCTTCCTTCTGAATACCAATGATGGTTGAGTTTATTGCAATAAAATATGATTATGCCCTGGCCAGTGTGGATCAGTTTGTTGGGTGTCATCCCATGCACTGAGGGATGCCTGGGTTGTGTGCTTGATTCCTGGTAGTAGATAGACGTTCCCTGCTCACATCGATGTTTCTTCCTCTCTTCTTCACTCTAGAAATCAATTTTAAAATGTTTTAAAAATATTGTCTTGTAATTATACATTTGTTTTATGAATATGGATCTTTAGTCAATAAAATCATGTATTCTCACTCTATTCTCTTCACATGTAATTTGAAGTGATTTATTTTCTTTAAAGTTTTCTTGCTAAGTATGTTTAAGATTTTTGGCACTATATTCACATTTTTAAATTGCATTTGAAACTAAAGTCCCAATTGACTAAATGTGGCCATATGACCAGATAAATTGTGTCAACTTCCTGTGGATTTCATCTTTCTTTTCTTTGACTTCTCTTTCTACTTCAATAAGTAGCATTATTTTGGACTTTTCTATTATTTGGAGACATGTGCTAATAAAATTTAAATGGTAATTTAAATGATCATAATTTGACCATTATAAAAAAAGAAATTAGACGAGGAATTGAAATGTGTAGAGAAGTGTAAAACTGCTTTTTGTTTTATATTTCTCTTACATGGTAAGATTCTATGGACAGCTATTATTTTTTCCTAGCTTTATGTAGAAGAGTGATAGAATGCAGATTAACAGAGCTAAGTACAGATTAAAAACCAAGGAATAAAGGACAGAAACACTAAAACAGAATGCTAGAGAAATAAACATTAAAGTTAAGAGAAAATTGGCAAACGTTGGGAGCAATTAGGAGAAAATAATAAGTGGCCTTAAAAATATATATGACAGTAAATAGTGTAAAATAATTAAAGAGTAATTTTTATTTTAAAAAATCAGATTGACAGCATTTTTATTTAAAGAAAAACAGAAATCAGGCATTCAGCTATCCATACATGAATTGAAAACATTCATGGACGTATTAGGTCAATGATAAATGATAGCCTGAGTGGGGAAATTTAGACAGCACTTACTTGCAAAAGCACAACTTCTTTTGTTTTCTCTAGCATTCCTGATGGGATATTAATATATGTTTGTTTGTTTTTTACATTAGTTTCAACTTTCAATCTTCCAATCTGAGCCATCCTAATAAATTAAGAGATACATTTTTATCTCTTTCCTCATTTATGTGGAATTCCATGTCCAAATTTTTTTATGACAGGATCTACATGATGTAGCTCAGGAATTCACTGAAGAATCAATGTAATATCTTTTCCAATGTGCTTTTATATACAAAGCATAGCTCTTTCTGCATTTCAAAATATTTTATTTTATTCAATTGCATTGTATTTGTAAGTATCAAGATATAGCTGAAATACAGTTAAGTATCTATGTACCAAAAACAAACCATAATTTTTCTATGCTTTTTCCAGAATATACTTAAAGCATGCAGTATATTTATTGTATTTACTTTTTTTTTCTCCTAAGAACGACCCACATTTCTCAGGAGGCCAATTAACCAAGTGGTGCTGGAGGAAGAATCAGTCGAATTTCGTTGTCAGGTCCAGGGAGATCCTCAACCAACTGTGCGGTGGAAGAAGGATGATGCAGACTTGTCAAGAGGAAGGTAAAAACATCATATACATGGACAATTGTTAGATAATCAGTGAGTAATTAGAAAGAAAAAACACCCCGATTGCACCACCAAACACTCTTATATTTTGGTGTATTATTTTCACATACCTGATTTTCACACATGCAAGCCACATAGCTGCTCTTTTATACATTGAAGTCATCCAGGCTGATCCCCCACTTCATCTATTACTCCTGAATATCAAGGATTCCTGAGATGTTTTCTTCTTCATGATCCCTGGTAGTTCTGCCATTCTATTGCTGCCCAATTCTTGACCACCATTCCAGTTGCCTCCTGCAGCTCCTGCTCTGTTACCCTGATGCTACAGCCCACACTGGACAAACACTGGGTGCCTTCCTTTGTTGCCCAGAGCATCGCTAACAAAAGGCTACTGATTATAGCTGACTGTAAGGGCTGGAGTAAAGGAGATACCTTGTTTGACACAGTTCTGAAGGGGCAGCAAGTAGTTGACATCACTGTCCACATAAGGAATTTCTCACTTAGAGACTCTGTGTCACTTTTTCACTCTGTGTCACTTTTTCACTTGCCATATCTTCATGGAGAATTTCTTGTCCATCTCTTCTCTCTTATTCTTATTACTAAATCCCAAAACCCAATTTTTCAGCACTCTAGGTTAAGTTAAAAATGCTTATCATCCTATATAATAAAAGGCTAATATGCAAATTGACCAAACGGCAGAACAACTGGTCGCTGTGACGTGCACTGACCACCAGGGGGCAAATACTCAATTCAGGACCTGCCCCCTGGTGGTCAGTACGCTCACATAGGGGGAGCACCACTCACCCAGAAAACGGGTTCACAGCTGGCAAGCACAGTGGTTGTGGCGGAAGCCTCTCCCACCTCCACTGCAGTGCTAAGGATGTCCTACTGCTGAATTAGGGGAGCGGGCCTAAGTTGTCAGTCAGACATCCCCCAAGGGCTCCCGGAGTGCTAGAGGGTGCAAGTCAGGCTGAGGGACACCGCCCCCCCCCCCCATGAGTGCACAAATTTTATGCATCTGGCTTCTAGTATTTTATTAAATATTTTTGTCTAAATATTTCTACGGCTTTGCCTTTTATGATCAAACTAGAGGCCTGGTGCATGGATTCATGCACTGCTGGGGTCCCTCAGCCTGGCCTGCAGGGATTGTGCCAAAACCAGCTCTCTAACATTCCCCGAGGGGTCCTGGATTGCAAAAGGGCGGTTCTCGGGTGATGCATCCTGGAATCGGGCTCCCTTCTCTTTGGTTCCGGGTGCATCACCTGAGAACCACAGCTGCCAGGTCACTGCAGCTTGGCAGCTGCTGTGTTGAGCATCTGCCCCCTGGTGGTCAGTGCACCTCATAGCTACCAGTCAGACAGTCAAATAGACGGCTGGTCGGCTGGTTGCTTAGGCTTTTATATACATAGATAAATCATCTAAGTGTTTTTTTAATATATAATGAGCAAGTCTAGCTTTAAGATTTGTTTTGCTTTCCTCTTAGTCCTACCTTCTGAAACTACAGCCATCACATCTTCTATAATCATAAAATTTCACTCCCTGCTTTTTCTTCTACTTTTTTCCTAAAACAAGAAATTCATTTTCATCCAATTAAATTAAACATGATTTCATGGAAGTCAGTTGCCTTTTATGTATTTTCACTGGCATTGCTATCAATGCTTTTCTGAATTTATATACTCATTTCAGTATCTCAATGTTATATATCCCGAGGTCTATAATGTTATACTTTCTAAAGTCATATCATCAACAGCACTAGCTTCAAATTGACCAAACATTTTAAATAACAAGAGGTTCTTTGGAAACTATGGGAATAAGACAAGTGAAAAACTTAAATCAGTTAATTTTTTGGCTAAATTGTAGGGAAAGTTGCTTCTATGTTTCTTTTGTCACTTTGCTGTCAGATATCTTGTTTTAAAGAATTGTTATCAGGTGAAGTCTGTGAATGTGAGACTCCTCAAGCCTTATCAGTGGAAGAGCAGGTTAAAAAGGATTAAGCATTTGTGGAGTTTAGTTGTTGGTGTTCGTCTGCCATGTGTAATCAGTACTTTTCCTCAAATTTGAGAGCACTTAATGTATAATTTTAAAATGTTGATGTGATATGAGATTTTGGATAGGAGATTAATTACATAACAAAATTTAACCTATTCTAAACGAAAGTTAATTTTTATTCACAGAAGGTAAATAGCCTTGTTCAAAATGACTTAATAAGTAACAATAAAAACACTTTCACTTTGGAATAATTTTAGTTTTGTAGAAAAGTTACAAAGATAGTACAGAGAATCCCATATACCCTATATCTAGTTTCCCCTATTGTTAACATTTTTAATTACAACGAAACTCTTCTGACTCTTAATTAACAAATGCTAATACATATTATGTATTTTTTTTACATTATTTTGATTTCACCAGTTTTTCATTAATGTCTTCCTTCTGTTCCAGGATTAAGTCTAGGGTTTTTGTTTAGTTGGATGTCATAGGTTATAGCATTTAATTGGCATACTTTCCCAGTTTCCTCTGGTCTGTGACAGGTTCTCAGTATTTCCTTGTTTTTATGACCTTTACTGACTTAAGGTCTACTGGCCAGGTATTCTGTAGAACATTCCAGAAACTTGGATTTCCCTAGTGTTTTCTCATGATTAAACTGGGTTTGTGGAATTTTAGGAAGATAGTCAGAGAATGTCATCACTTGATATCAGGTTTATGTGATATAAAGGGTGACATAATATCGACATGGTGATCCTGCCATTTTTAATTCTTAAACATTATCCAGTTAACAAAAGTTTTAATAGAAAGTTGTAATAGTGTATAGCATTTTAATAGGCATATGTCTTTGCATTTTAATGGCTATATGTCTTTTCATTAAAATTTAAGCCCAGTTTGATTTGTTCCCAGATCAATATAGGTCAGCAATTTTCAACCCATATGCCCCAAGGATTTTTAAAACATGCAATACCTGACTGTTTAGTCAGGGCCACTGACCTCTTTTCCCTTAGATTGTCAAACAAAAAATGACAACAGCCAACACAACAATAGCTGGCTATATGAAAAATTCAAAATTATACCGATTTTTTTTTCATAGAGGCAAAAATATAATATCTATTTTAGTGTGCCACAGAATTTTAGTAATTAGTTTGCAAGCCATGAGATGGAAAAGGTTGAAAATCACTGCTCTAGATGTAAGGTCATAAATCTGACAACTTTAGTTGCTATTATATTTTCGAAACCTTGCCAAGTTCATTTGCTACAAAGTTCAAATAATGCATACAAATCAACAACAGTATTAAACTATATCTAGAATATGTGATATATAGCCCTCTAAAGATAAGGTTGAAACTTTGAGAAATCTTACCTCTACTACTCCCTTTAAAACATTTTCATAGGTTCAGCCTCTTGAATCTTGTGTTATTGGTATGAGAGTATTACAGAGTTTTTTGTTACCAGATAAATATGTTTGAAGTAATAAGCAAATGGTAATGCCGTGTAAGCTTTAAATTGTACTTTAGAAGGGCTTAAAGCAAGGATCAGTGAGATATAGAAATTACGGTTAGTATTTTTATCATGCTAGATGGCATGTACTTTTCCTTGAATTCTCAATCTTTAAATGTTATGTCAAAGAAGTGTATTCTTTCTTACATTTGGATGCATTAGCATAAGCTTCACTGATGCATAAGGAAGGGAAAGAGACCTCTTTACTGGTGAGGAATAACAGTAATGACTTTTAACCAACCATAGCCTAAATGAGCAACATTGATTCTATTACATTATTTAGGTTTCAGACTAGAAAGATGGCCATTGTTCCTGTGTAAGCAATTGTAGTGGAGTGGTGTGGAGGCTGACATTTCTTTGGCATAACATTTAAAGCAATTTGAATAAGGTTTGTGTAGTGGTTCATGCTTAACACATTTATAGTAAAGCTTTGTAGGGCAGCTGCATAGCCTGTAATTACTATGTAAGTAATATGTGACTATTTTTCTTTTGGAGACAAGAAAAGCTTTTCAATTCAAGTTTAAATATATGAAATGCTGTGATAGCTATTTAAGCCTTCAGTACAGAAGTTATTTGTGCCAACCTTTCAGTAATCAGAGATGAATTAATGGAGTATTTTTTTTCCTTTTCCACAAAAATATTTTTTAAGTAGTACCCATGTGCCTCTTTGATTTAGCCTTAAGCTCTTAACCTTTCTCATTAACTATCTTTAATGAAATTATAACATGCCTTAGATTAATACTATTAAAGACAGTTTTTTGGCTAGATGAATATTTCAGTGAAGTGGGAAAAGTATTAGTTACCAAGGCTAATAATAATCCTGATGACCAACCAGAAAAATTTATTATTTATTTGGACATTTTCTATATGACAAAGGGACAAAATAGTAAGGAGCATTCATTTCATATATGCTATCATTAAAATATTAAATGCTTGCAGAAACTTTTAAAGGTATTACTATTTCACAGTTGAAGATTTCAGAAAGAAAAAATATTTCTTTTTATGATTGTGTCAAGTATAAGCATCTTTTTTCCGGAGGGTTTCTATATATGTGTCCTCAAATAAATAAACACAGACTCATCTTAGTGACAAGCATTTTATAAACCAATATGAAAATAAAGTGGGTGTGATGAACAAAATGAGGAGATAAGGGGATTTACATTTTAGAGTTCATAATTTTTATGATTTTTGGAAGCATATTAACTTTCTTAAAACAGAGTTCAGGTTGCGGAAGATGCATTTTTGCATTTACTTACATTCATTACTATGTTTGTAATGTTCATTGCTAAACTGTAAAAAAGTCATTCCAAATAAAGTAAATATGCTGTTAATAATTATAGTTTTATTATATGTTAATCAGATTGGGTGATGTAAAAAAAAATATTTACATACTGAATACATTAAAGAAAGTCAAAACCAAAGTAATCCTAGTTTCTTCCTTGGGTGCCACGTCTTTCTTTTTCAAGCAAACTTAGTGCTTTTTGCTAATTAATACTCTTAGGGTGATCAAATGCCTTCAGCACTTCTTTTCATATAGTGTTTCATTTAAGAGAAGTTGCCAGAATTTATAATAACTGGCTCAAATTACCATCTTATGCCAAGTCCCATGATAGCATAGGGATCGTCTACAGTATTGATATACCAAAATAAAAAATACATATTTATACATATGCACAGATATGCTGAAGCTGTATGTAAAATATCATATTATATTGACATAAAGGAAACAAAATGCAATAAATTTACAACCAAAGAAATAAAAACTAGAGCAACCCTACAATATTCTATTTAATCTATTAGGAAAGAGAATAATAATTTCCCTTCTCAGAATATAGGTAGGAAGCAGTGTGATTAATCTAATTGCAATTTCTTATTTGGGCTTGTCAGTGCAGTTTGCATTTTAGTTAATTATTAACAGTCTTTTAAAAGCCTTTAAACAGGAAATTTAACAATCTTCATTAATCATGTGATTTTCAGTATATCATGACTAGTTAGTTCCTTGATATTCCTTATATCATTTTTATTTAAGTTCTAAACTAATTCTAAAGTGATACCAACTTCCTTAGTAAGGATTTTGAGTATAGAAAGAAATGTTCATAATAGCTTGTCAGAGAAAAAAGGAAATAAAATACGCCATTTACATTCCTACATATGCCTGCAAATTCTAAATGCAGTAGATGGCTTACACACAATGAATATAATTCATGAATATTTCATAAAAATATAAAAGAAACTAGAGAATAAGAGTTTCAAGATATATAGTGTAAAATTCTATCAATTTTCCCTGAACCAGCTGATAATTCCTTTTTCTAAAGTGCAAGTCTATTTTAAGAGAGACTTTTTAGAGTTCTTAGTTGAATGAAATGTGAGTTTCACCTAAATATATGATCCTTAAGAAAAGGAACTGAATAGAACCACTTATAATTCCCTTTTTTTACACTAAGTGGCTCTTTCCACTTTGCCCTGGAGAATGTTCTTGTGTTAATTGACTGGAAGCTCCATTGTTTAGAGCATGTGCTTCTGGGATGCAGAAATGCTGAACAGGTGCTCAGCCACCCTGCCGAGGAGATCAGCTTCTTCACACACAGTGTGGGCTTCAAGGACATGTGGTAATTTGGGCTCCTGATAAATAACCATGCTGATTAGGTTGGCTGGTTGAGATTGGTCAATTAAAGTGGGTTTTGAAAAAGAAGGGGGGAAAAAACTGAGAGCAAGTGTATATGTAACACCTGAAAAGTAAATTAGTCCTTAAGATTCAAAAATATAAAGAAAAGAGTTATTGAATATTCCATGAATTTTCCTTGATACCGATGTCTTAGCCATTTCTGTCTGAAAAATATAGAACTGCCTGACAATTGCTGTGAGATGTGTACATACAACTATCACTAACATAAAGACTATTTAGGCCATTGCCAGGAATATTAGACTTTAACCTTGTTTTGACACTTTTTGATCATTTATCCTTTTAGTTACACTCCCGTGTTCTGGAAATGATGTTTGACAGATTTCTCTACAGTTCTCTAGGAGGGAAACCTTGAAGAAGCTATTTAAGCCCTTCATGTTTGACATCCCGTTGATATGGACCAGCGATGCGACAGGACTAGTGATTAACCTATGTCCTGACACATTTGCACAGGGTGAATAATGACTCCGTCTATTCTAGCTCAAAGGGTTATTAAAATGATATAACTAATTCAAAGCACTGTAAACACTTTGAGATGGATACACATAGCAGGTGTTCCAGTTTTATAAATTTAACTGACTGGTGGCATGATATATATATATATATATATATATATATATATATATATATATATATATATATATTTAAGGCTGAAAAATATAGAGTATATAATTTTTATGGATACCCTCTTTTGCCAATTGATTTCCAAAGAAATGGGTATAATATTATTGATTTAATAAATATAGCTTTTTCTTTTAAATCACCTAGATTTATTTATAAATTTTATGAGACAGTTTGCCAAGCCTGGGAGTTAACACCTATTTTCCTATCTCTGGGATATTGTCCATGATCCAGATATTGTATCCCAGCCCCAGTGCAAGAAGACGTCTGGGCTGGAACCCTCAAATTTCACACATTATAATGTATTGTTTGTCTGCTGGTAATAAGCAAACCACTGCTTTTATAAGAAGATTATGTAATGATAAAAGCAAGCAATTTTTGCAGGAATTAGTTTGCCATCCACTCTTCTAAATGCTTTTTGCATACATTAATTACGTTAGTTTAAAGAATAGTGCTCCAGCATAATAGTAGTCTCATTTAAGGCATATGGAAACAGAAGTGTACAGAAGGTCTCATAGTCACACATCAATACATTCTGGGTCAGAACTTGGTTTAGAACCTGTCCAATGTGAAACCTGCATTTGAAACTAATGGGCTTCCTAATTGCATGGTTATGACTTATGGACTTGAGCCACTTAGAAATTTTATATTTTAGGTAATCAGCCCTGGCCGGGTGGCTGGTTGGTTGGAATGTTGAACCATACCCCAGAAGGTTGTGAGTTCGATTCGCCCCCAGGGTACATACCAGGTTGTGGGTTTGATTCCTAGTCAGGGCACACGTTCAGGAGGCAACTGAATAATGTCTCTCTCTCTCTCTCTCTCTCTCTCTCTCTCTCTCTCTCTTCCCCTCCCAGCCCCCTCTCTCCCTTTCCCTTCCTCTCTCTAAACATCAATACTAGTAAAAACATATTTACTAGTCCTCAGATGAGGATTAAAAAATTAGATAATCACTTATGAATGAATAACTTTATAGGCATATTACTATAGCATTACTGTTAAGAGTAATTTTTAGACCAATTTCATAAGCCACACATAAACTTGCTTGGCATTTTGAAAATCTAAACTTGAATCAGGTCAAAGTTACTGTGTTGGAGGCAGAAGATATAGATTTTGTTTACAAACAGGATTAATTAGCAACTTTTAGAAAGATGTCAAAGTGGTGCTTTTTTCTATGTTTTCATCAAATAGGTGCTAATAGTTGCTGTTAACACAAAACTAATTGCCACCTACCATGGGGAGTGCAAGTTGCCTTGTCCTGTGACTACACTGGCCCATCTGTTGAGAATCTCAGCTCAGAAGCAATACAGGAACTGGCATCCAATTTGGGCTCTGGCCAGTGGTCAGCTAACAGGCTGGGACACACTTGGAATAGGAAATACCTTGAAGATGCTTTCCTGCCCACTAACTGGCAGCTCTTGTGTTGTGTGAGAGCAGAACCAAGACCAGGTGCCAGTTTGCAGAGCAAAAGGATCTGCCTAAGTGCCACCTGTCATTGGCATGTGGGTATTGTCCCACATACCAGCTATGGTGTGTGGCATGTTACATGTGAGAAGTTGGAACCTGGCCATGTTACATGTTAGAGCATTCAGCTAGGTTGAAGTTGGTCTAGGGTAGCATTTTCCTTAAACCAAACTGTAGGAAAAGCCAAAGGCTTAAAAGGAGATAGTCACATGTCACACCATATCCCACAGGTGGCTATACTATACATTTACTATTGAAGACATTCTCCTACCTAGATTTTTACCTTTCCTATAAACAAATTTTAAAAAGGAAAAAGTTTTTTAATTGACTTTATTAACACCAATCCTTGTCTTCACAAGAGAATTTGTGGTTAGAATCACTTAGATAATTTTTAATCACCCTTAAGATATATTTCTGATTGGTTTTGTTGTTATTTAGATTAAGTTGAATTTTAATGTGGGAATGCAAGGTAAAATTGAATTTAGGAGATGAGCATTCTTATCCCAACTCTGCCAAAATTTGCCATGTTATTTTGAGCAATTTTCATGTTTGACTACCAGAGTCCATATCTGCAGAATGTGTGAGTTCAGTTGGATGGCTTCTATGATGACTTAAAATTATGAAATTCTATGATTCTATGAAGGGTATCAACTCATATTAAAAAGTATGATAACACATTTTATAGGAGTATAAAAACCACAGCAAATTGAAACAGGTGGACCTAAAAGGGAAAGTAAAATTACACATAAGCTCATTACTAATGAAAATTACTTTTTATATTTTGTATACAGCTTGTCAGATATACAGAGAAATATTTTTTAATTCAAAAAAAATTGACCTGAAATGTTTATTTAGGTTTTTATAGAAAAAAATCTGGTACTGATTCAAGAGTTGTTTTTATTGTATTTCCTTTTTTATAAACATACTAGAGGCCCAGTGAATGAAATTTCATGCACTGGTTGTGTCCCTAACCACTGCCAGCTATCAGTCGGGGCCTTACTCTCTTCCCCAGGCCGGCCTGTCCCCTGGTCGAACTCCTGGTCGAGGGGACAATTTGCATACTATGCTTTTATTATATAAGACTAGAGGCCTGCTGCATGAATTCATGCATGGGTGGGGTCCGGCCACCCACCTGCCACAATGGGGGCCAATCGGGGCCAGGCTGGTGGGGGAAGGGGTTGCAAGTGGTTGGCCAGCTGGCCCTGCCCCCGATCGGGGTGAGGGGGGCCAATCAGGGGCCATGCCAGCCAGGGGGAGGGTTTATGGGAGGTTGGGGGGCCAATAGGGGCCCTTATCAGGCTGGTTGGCCACCACAGTGAGTGTCATAGTGAGTAGTCATTCCAGTCATTCTGTTGTTTTCTGTTGTTCCAGTTGCTTGGCATATATATATATATATATATATATATATATATATATATATATATTACATAGCACTTAGTCTATACCAGATACAGTCTAGGCAATTTATAGTAATGTATTTATCCATAGGAAAACTTTATTATGTAAATGTTATTATTCTCCTTGTATTATAAATGAGAAAAATAGAACACAAAGAGAGTAAAGTATGGCGAAATCCACACTTTTAAACACTACTGATGGCACCGGGTAGGGACAGTTCTTTTCCATTCTTCAGTTGGGATTGAAGTTTAGGAAAGAACAGCTTAGTAAATGCTTGCCTAGATCAGTTATGTCTATTAGAGAGTCATAAAATACAGCTGTGTAATAAAGTATACATTAAAGATTTTATAATATTTATCATAATGGCACTTATCATGTATAGATTTATTATAGCATATAAATCAGTTTGCATGTTTTAAAAGGTTAGTATTATTTTCTGCTGCCTATTAAAACAAAGTTCAAAACAAGTCTATATTGATTCTTATAGAATATTTTAACTTAATATGTGTATGTGCTTTTCTTCTTAACATTGAATTTGAAAACAAAAATATTTCAGAAGCTAAAGAGATGCTTGCTGAGAGAATTTAATAGTATTAATAATAGTGTATAAATCTAGAACTATGAACTCTTTTAGGGCATGATAATTTAATTTCTCTTTTTTTATCTTTGTTGCCTAACAGTGCTCATAGCACAGTTGAATTTACTGAGAGTACTATTTTACATTTTCTTGATAGTGTTTGATAACAATTGTATGGACACTTACAAACTGGTAGGCAGGACTGAGTTCCAAGCTTCATATTTTCTACCAATATGGTGGTATTATTATTATTTCTTTTTGCAAAGTTGCTGTTCAGCCCAGCTATTCTAGTCAACTGTTATGAAAAAAACAACACAGAGAATAATTTGAGACTCAGTATTACAATGGCATGATGGATGAGGGTTATATATTACTTAATGTGTGAAGAAGATACAATTGTCAAAGATAAAAGAGAACAAGTACTTTCAAAGTATTGTAAGAATGTACCACGCTCCATACAGTGGAATCAATTATTGGTGAACTCTACTTCATTTGTTACATAATATTAACTCATTGGTGCTTCATTCTAAAAGGCCATATTTAGAGGTGGGGGTTGCCCTAGGGGCACTTATTAAAAAAAATTAAAGTACTAGAAGTCCCTTCTGAAAAGGTGAATCATCATGTGACAAGAACTCAATGTAGAAACTTTGCTGGTCATTCTTATTAGCAAGACTGTTACAATCACAAAAGTTACCATAATAGCTTTTCAAACCACAATTACCACATAATTTGTAGTAAGATGTCAATTATCTCAATTTAATATTATATTTCAATAATTACTTCAAATAATTAGACATATTTACTGGGCATTTCTATGTATTGCTATTGCAGCACATATAAAAAGATGAGTTTGTTCTGGAGTAGCGGGTAAGATAGTAGAGGTTATGAAATACATATTCCCTTAATTATTAAATAATGAAAACTACATTGAAACTATGACATATAAGACTTTTTAGGGTTTTAGAAAACAAAAGCAACTTTTAGTCCCATGTGACCTGGAGATGGGTCTGGAAAGGAGAATAGAATTCCTGTAAGTGGAACTGCAGAGAAGGTTTAAAGAGACAGAGATGAAAGCAAGAGGAAAACGCTTTAGTGATGGAATACGTAAGCCAGTGATTAGTGGTTCAGTTTGCCTTCACCGTAGTGGAGTGGCACTTAAGGGCAGCAAAGTTAGTTGAGGCTTTATTATGAAAGCCTCTAATTCCAAGTAATTTGCTTACACTGAACACACTATGAAATGGGAATTCAAGAAGGACGTTGAATAGAAATGTATCTTTGCCTCTATGTTTAGGAAATTGAATCTCATATTTACATACAGGGTAGCTTGGAGTAGAAAAAGTTTGGAGGTACACATACATACTAGAAAGTTATTTAAAAGGTTGTTAGGGAATGACATTGGGATATTTCCCGTGAATATGCAATCATGCTTAATAACTAAGTGGCAGTACAATGGAAAGCTTTATTTTATAGTGGAAATTGATTGCATATCAGGGTTTATGTGAAAAAAGAGGTTAAAAGTAATACTGAAGTTTATCATTTGATTGACTGGATGAAAGGTGTTGTATTTAATAAAGAGAGAAATACAAGATTTGTTTAGGTTAATTATTTTTAAACATATAATAATATCATGTCACTGAATCCAATTTAGAATTCTTTGTGAGATCCTACAGTATATTTTCTCATAGTTAAGGAGAATAAAATGGCAAATCAACTGTGATGTGCCATCTATGAAGAATGATTTCTAATTTCAGATATTTTGAAATATGAACTATGTGTATCTTAAAATTGATTAACTATGGCAGAAATAGCTAATACCTATAAGTGCTTCACATGCAAGCTGATTTAATCTTCACAACTGCTTTATGAAAGTTTCTCTTACAGTCCTTATTTTACAAATGAAGAATCTAAGGGGCAAATTTAAGTGGTAAAGAGAGATTTGAATCCAAGCATTTTAGCCCTGAAGTCCACTCTCTTAACTATTAATACACTGAAATAATTAATTTTAAAGGACATAATATTAAAATAATAACAAAACGTTAATTTTCTTGAGGACCCTCTAGTTTCATGTTAGGCATTTACATGGTTTATAATTAATCTTTCCAACAAGCTTGAAGTATGAATCCATTCTATAACAGAGGAGGAATTAAAGCTTAGAAACAATGAGCAACATGCTTAAGGTCACAGGATCTGTGGTTAGCAAAGCTGGATTCAAACCCCAGGTCTCTCTGGCATGAAGATTATGTTCATTGCCCGTTTTGAACCTGGCAACCCTACATTCCCTCTACAGCCATTGCTATTTTATTTTTTCTATGTCCGTGTAGTAGAGAAAATAATGCTAAAATTATCATAGTTGAATAATTTGTTTCTGTCTCCTCAACATTTTTTGCCATATTTATCTTTAATCTCAAATATCCAGCACTCCATCTGGAATGTAGTGCTCACCAGATTTACATTTAGGGCAGTGGTTCTGGTCTGGAGCTAATTTTGCTACTCCCACCCCCAGAGAGACTTATAGCAATAACTTACCACATTTGGGGATCAAGTGCTACTGTCATCCACTGGGGAGAGACGAAGTATGCACAGGACAACTTCCGTAGCAAATAATAATCTGTTCCCAAATGTCAGCAGTACTGAGGCCGAGACTCCCTTATCTAGTGGAAGAGATAAGCCTGGGCATCACTCACCTGAAATAATCAAATATAGTTAAAAAATCAGACTTTGAAGATAATAGTCTTTTTTATTGCCTTATCTAGAAAGGGATATCAATGAGATGGACAAATAATATCCTGATTGGATGTGACATAACTATGTCATCATTGAACACAAGAAGAAAACCCCTGGTTTTATTAATGACTAGAGTTGAATGTATACTTTTTTGCATATTTCTAGAGTACACGAGGCTGGGATTTTAAAATCCTTGCTATTTAAATAGTTGCTGAGTTGATAAAACTAGTTCAGAGTCGCTAAATTAGAAAAGTGCCTGAAACTACATTTTCAAATAGACCGACCAACCCACAAGTTATGTGGTACACCTAATGATGACATTTCCCCTGTGGAGCTGTGTTGAATTTCTAAATTATTTCATGAGCACATTTCGTGAGGAGGTTTCCTTGGCCAGAAGGAAAGGGAGAGAGCCTTTTGAATCTTCCCTGGCATGGTCCAGACTGAACATCTCTCTGATAATGCAGAATCCACCCAGATCCCAATAACTCAGTGAGTGCTTGCTTTCAGTGCCAACGAACGCGACTTCTTAAAGTTTTGTAGCAAAGAACTCAAGTCCACTAAGTAGCTGTCACGTTCAAAAATCCATTTTACTCCAAACTTGCAGTCCTTTCATTCAGAGTTCATTCCCAATTCAGACAGTGCAAGAAGAATGGAAGCCACCTATCAAATAAATGTGTGATCTAAATTGTGTATTCTGTGGAATCTCATGCATTTAATTCCTAAAGTCATTTTCTAAAAGGATTTAAGTTAAGATTAATTGCTAGCTCTAGCTGGTTTGGCTCAGTGGATAGAGCGTTGGCCTGTGGACTGAAGGGTCCTGGGTTCGATTCTGGTCAAGGACACATGACTGGGTTGCCAGCTTGATCCACAGTGTGAGGCATGCAAGAGACAGCTGATCAATGATTCTCTCTCATCTCTCTCTCTTCCTCTCCCTTCCTCTCTGAAATCAATAAAAATATATTTTAAAAAAGATTAATTTCCAACTAAACACACTACTGTGAAATATATATCCACATTTCCAAAAGCAATATTGCAATTCTAACTCCTATTGTAAACTAAATTGTCTTAAACTAATTTAAGCCAATAAAATAATTATTCCTAAATTGAAGAAAATGTAAACGGTCTTCACCACTTTATTCTAAAATGTTCTTCTTAATTGTGAAATAATTGTATTTTTGACATAAATTTTTATGCTGTAATTAGGTAAAAAACTTGTTGGTAATAATATATGTAATATTCCAAAAGTATAAGTAATACATCTAAGTGACTGCAGATATTTTATTTGAATAATCTATTAAATGTTAGTGAAAAATTTATTACAAAGAGGGTTGCATAATAAGGACAACAATGAAAATTATTAAATATTCCTTTCTGATATTATGAACTCAAGGAAAATCCTAGTATCTCAACAATGGTTTGAATTTGATCTTATGTCATTGTGGAAGGAATAAGGACTTCACATACAAACACACATGCACACAAGCACACATACACACATATACACATACACACGACTATTTAATCTTTAAACTTTTAAGAGATTTAAATTTAGTAGAAATCAGAGTAATTATGGGGGGTATTAAAAGTCCTTTGAAGTGCTGAAAGCAGTAATGTAATTTTCAGTGTCGGGTTTTTACCCTATCTGCATATAATACAAAAAATAATAACAATACAGTCTAATCTAAAGCAAACAAACAAATAAAAAAACTCTTTGCCAGGCAAATAGTGAATATTATATCAATGATAAAAATTATAAATTGTGCTTTATGTATCATTAAAATCATGTGAATGAGATGGCGGCAGAGTAAGTGGATGCTGCACAAACATGCTCCCAGGAACAAACTGAAATTACAACTAAAATACAGAAACACTTCCTGAATAATCAATGGAAGACTCACAAGAGAGAACCCTGATACCCAGGGTCTGAAAGTGGAGACTGCAAAGAGACTAGTTGGAAGGGTGGAAGCTAGAAAGGGCTTGCCAGGAGCCCACAGACAGCAACAGAAGTTCCAGAGATATATCTCAGCTGTGTGGGGTTGCTACTGAGAACTATGGGGTCTAATCCTTAAGCTGGGACCCCCAGCAGAGAGCACCAGAACTGAGAAGAGTACCCACAGAACATCTGGCTGTGAAGAACAACTGGGTTGCTATTGGCCAGGGAGTAACAGCTGAAAATCCAGGTACCCTCTTAAAGGGCCAATGCACAAAATTCCCTGTGGAGGTACCCACATTGTGGTCTGACAGAGGGAGAGGGGAGTGGACTGGAGTGGTGTGAGCAGAAGCCAGGATTAGGGACTTGAGTGTTAGAGCTCAGAAGGCAAACCTCCCCGCCCACCCCAGAGTTTGCTGAGTCATTCCCTAACCCAGTGGAGGACATCTTTCCCACACAGACATTTGCCTTGCCTTGGGGGAAGACTATTGGAAAATACCTTGCCCTGAGGCCACTTAAGAGACTAAAAATAACAATTAGCTTCCAGGCAGAAGCAAGGGCCCCACCTCATTGAAAAAACTCTCACCACACCTGAGGACAATTGGCTGGGGACAATTCAAGACAGAATCCTTTCAGTCTGGAGGCAGAGGTGGTCTCTGGAACCTTCGAATCTTTGCCTGATCTACTTAGTCAGAAACTGAGTTTGACACTGTTCTGCACTAGAGATTGAGAGGCATAGAGGATCTACCTAATACATAGTCACAAACCAAAACAGAGTGCCAAAATGAGGACACAAAGAAACAACCCCCAAATGAAAGAACAAGAGAATTCTCCAGAAGAAGAGATAAATGAAGCAAAGATAAGAAATTTATATGAAACAGAGTTCAGAGTAATGATGGTAAAGATGCTCAACAGCATGAAAAAAGATATAGTAACTATGAAAAAAGAACAGTCAGAAATAAAGACTGATATAACACAAATAAAGAATACATTGGGAGGAATACACTGTAGATTAGGGGAAGCTGTGGATAGAATCAGTGAATTAGAAGACAGGGTTGAAAAAAATCACTCAATCAGAGATACAAGAGAAAAACAATTAAAAAACAGGAGGACAGCTTAAGGGAGCTGTGGGACAATGTGAAACATAACAATATTAGCATAGCAGGTGTGCCAGAAGAGACAGAAAGGGAGAAAGGGATAGAGAATGTGTTAGAGGAAATAATGGCAAAAAACTTCCCAAACACGGTAAAGAAAAAAAAGTCACACAAGTTCAGGAGGCACAGAGGACCCCAAACAAGAAGAACCCAAACAGACCCATGTCCACACACATCATAATTAAAATGCCAAAAGACAAAGAGAGAATCTTAAAGGCAGCAAGAGAGAAGAAAGCTGTTACCGACAAAGCAGTTCCCATAAGGCTGACACCTGATTTCTCATCAGAAACTCTAAGGGCCAGAAGGGAATGGCATGAAGTTTAAAGTAATGAAAAGCAAGTATCTGAAACCAAGATTACTATATCCTGCAAGGCTATCAGTCAAAATAGAAGGTCAAATAAAGAGCTTCACAGACAAAATAAATAAAATAAAGGGTTAAAGGAGTACATCACCACCAAGCCAGCATTGCACAAAATGCTAAAGGGAATGCTGTTGATATTTTAATAGGGATTTCATTGAATCTGTAGATTGCCTTGGGTAGTATGGACATTTTAATGGGGTTTTGCTAGCCAAATACTACAGAAAAGCAATGGCAAGTGACTTATGGATCATAGAATTTAAGTAGAATAGAGAAATAAGTAATGGTGTAAGGTTGATAGAAATGGTGGAAGAATTCTGTTTGTAAACTGTTGTAAATGTTCCCTCGATGTCCAGCGTGGTTCAGGGTTCAGGGTTCAGGAAGCGGAGCCACACACAGATGAAAGAGAAAAGACACGAGATAATTTGGGAATATTGGGGGCCAGGCCGGTAAGTCCAACTCAAGAGGGAGGACTTCCACTGGTGCTCAGGCCTCACCAACCTTTTATAGTCAGAGGTAAACAAGGGAGTGGTTACCATATTTACACAGTTCTTGTGAATTTCACTTGTTTTGACCATAGTTACACTTCCTGCACTTCCCTCAGCCCATTAGCTTCCCAGATAAGATGTAGGGAGTGTTATAAGGTCAAGCCTAATTATGCTAAGAGGACTGTGCCCTCTAAGCTGGGACTTGTTTGTGACTTTGCCAACAGGTCAGTCCAAGGCTTAACCCTATATTGGTTCCCCACATCGTAAATGAATAAAAACAGTAGGAAACATTCACGGTTATGGCAGGATCAGACATTCAAAATTCAGATTTTAAAGGTAGAGCCATTCCAGTTGAGTATAAAGTCTAAGATCCTGCTATGAGACAATGGCCAAAGGGAGATGGAGACAATATCACTGGAGGACAAAAAATAATTGAAGTGAGGTGCAATTATGGAAAATTTCAGTTGGTATTTATTCGGTATTTATTATATGCCAGGTTCAAGTCTCAACACTTTAAAATTATGAACTCATTTAATGCTTTAAAAAGCCCTATGATGAAGGTCCTATTAGTTATTATATTTTCTAAAGAAAAATAAATTATAAAGAATCTATTTAAAACTAGATGGCATGATAGGAATTTAATTGAGACTTTGTTTCATTTTGCTGTTTTATTTTTTGTGAGAGAAGATAAATAACTTACTTAAAATATGTATTTGCTATGTCTCAGGCACTGAATAATTGTTTGTAATAGCTGGGGGTTTTCTTTCACCTCCCCTTTACCCCCACCCTTACCTAACCCTCAGAAAAAAGCCAGATTTCCATTAAGGCATGGAGGTGAGGTTAAAAATCTGAGAAGAGAGGATGGGGAAGGTTTACAAATCAGTGAGCAGATAGTTCAAAAGGCAGAGTGAAAAGTTTCGTAGAAGTGACTACAAAAATTTTGTGAGCAATTATATGAGAGGTGATGAAGCTCACTGCAGAAAAGGTGAAAAATGAAAGAAGATGAAAACAGGTAGTGACTAAGAACAATAGGCTGTGAAGTTCACAGTTGTCCACAAATTTGCCAAGAGAATGAATCCCTGGAGTCTATTGCCTGTCATAGTTGTAGAAGATGGGAGAGACAGTGACACACAAAAGATAGCCACAGTCTACACTGATTAAAACTCACAGGCACTTTTAGTCTCTGGGTTAGCAGGATGCTTTGGCCTTTCTGGGAGGCTCAGCTACAATTTGGTTTAATTTCTCAAACTCCAAAGACAGGCTCTGGTTGCAAGGTGGTGGATGTCCTGCTGTCTGGTTGTTGTCATTGGGCCTAACTACCTGGTGATCTGAAATCTGCACTTCATTATGTCAATTATTGTTATCCTATTGTGGATGTCTTAAAGCATCTTTTTCGCTTACTTATTTTCTCTTACCTTTTTAGTTGGAAAATGTCCTGCTCTCTCAGTTGTGCTAAAAGGAGATAAAGTAGAGGAGTTTTCCATCTATGAGTCAGGCTGGCAAGGGTTGGAGGTAGCAGGATAGCATTTAAGGAAAGATATGAGAGTTAAAGGGAAGAAAAAGAGGGATCACCAGAAAAAGGAATCAAATGTAATGGAGGCAAGTAATTTTTCAGAGAAAGAATTCAGAGTAATGGTTATAAGGATGTGTAAGTGACTGCATGACAAATGCACACAACTCAATGAGAATTATGAGGAGTAGTTTGGTTATTTAAGGCAGAGTCAGAGTATCATCAAGGGTCACTTTGGCTTACAGTAGAGGCTTCCAGAGCAGAACAGCAAGTTCTCTTCAGAGACCACCTAGCCTCTTGTTATTTCCATACAAATCTCTCCCAAGGTTTTTACCTTTTTCTTTTTTTTCCAATGAATATTACATTAATTGTCATTTTAAAGGAATATCTGTATTTTTATATTGCTCTTAGTTGCCCTGCCCAGAAATGCTTGTGACCTAACTGAAAGAATAGGTAAAGATTTCTTTACCCAAATGGTAAATGGTAACCTGCATTATAACTGTAGATTAAAAAAAAAAAATGTGACCCAGGTTGGCTAGAATGTATAGCAAACTTGACTCAGTAACCCTTTGCCAGCAAAATACTAATGGCTGGTTTTGGCTATTTGAAGATCCCAAACCTCAATTGTAATTTAAGAGCTTAACTTTAGGATATACCTTAAATATTAAAGATTAAGAAAACATCGCTTGATATTTAGGTTGCCAAGAAGCGCTTACATGAGTTTTGCTAACAACTATTGTCTGTGGAAAGATTTTGATTGAAAAACTGTGAGCAGAAAAATTATTTCAGGAGAATTGACAACTTTTTCCTATTTTCAGCTGTCAAGACTGAAAGAGGCAAAATATTTAAATTTCTCTGAGAACGTTTATGTTATGTAGAAGAGTACCTTGATTCAAAGTTGTGAATTATTAAAATGGACTTTTTTGACTAATAGAAATACATCATCACTAACTTCTCCACATCTACTATAATCCACACCATGGCCTCTATTAGTTTAAGGGTGTGTCTTTAATGATCAATGAATGATATTTTATAAGATTAACATATGATTTTTATTCTAAAATTATTCTGTTTAAGAGAGGCAATAAACATTGTGGCCTTTTCATGTAAAGCTCCATAGTTAACATTTTATTGAATTATGAAACTATGTAATGCCTATAACTGCAGGCATTTATTGTCTGAAAGAGTGTAAAAGGTAGAAGGTGATCTTCAGCTCTTTGGATTGACTACAAATCTTTTGAAAATTGAAAACAAACTTCTCAAGTCTCCCTAAAAAAATAGACACATTTACTTGCATAGACATTAAATATTTCCTGGTTAAATTCATACTTTTTCCTATTGGCCAACTTAATGATTAATAGGAGTCAGGCATCTTATAGCAAGAAGTAGTAGGTAATTTCAAAAACTAAAAATGTTGAGAAAATAAATGTACTTCCATGAAAAACAAAGGTGCTTTTGAGATGAAAATGGTCATTCGGGGAGATTTAATAGTGTAGAGCTCTCATGGAATCCAAACAAGGCAATGAGATACACAGGCTTGAACTGAGCATGGTAAAATTCCACTTTGTAGTAGAATTTGTAGTGTATTTGTTGTTCTTTTTTCCTCCCAAATTTTAAAGCCACTGTGGAAAACTTGGAGGGAGAAGTCCCTAAGTTATATCCACAACACCAGGAAATCATAAGTTTCTACCGTAGAAGTTGAATGTGCATTGGGGATTGCAAAGTGAGAGACATGTATGAAATGTGGTTATGTTATAAAATTTTGCCATTTTTCAAATCTTGTTTGATATTTTCAAAGTAAATTTAGATTTCTAAGAAACATTCCCAAAAGACAAAGTTTCTTTAGGAGGAAGAATTACAATAGATTATTTCATTCCAATTTGGAAGTGATTTTAAAATGTAGTACTCTGTTTCTTTAAAAAATGAATAATATTTTCTCTTTTGAAACACTTTTAAGAAGATCACACACAAATAGAAACTTGCATACAAAGTGTTGTTTTAAGTATTAAAATAAGTTTATTTTGACTTATTTTGTTTTGTTTATTATTTAGCTGAAGAGATGGTAATGGTTTTGACACAATTCAGTTTTCGTTTTCTTTTTCGCATGGGGTGGCGGGGGGGGGGGGGACACAACACAAAACCAGAGCTTCTTTTCCCACTTTGTCACAGCTGGTTACCAATCAATCTCCATTCACGGTACAGTGATGATGGCACATGTTGTCCAGCGGCCAAATCTGATTGGGTTGCATTTTTCAGCAGTGTTTCATATCAGGAAAAAAAGGTATCTTTACGGTGGGGACTGTCAGCACATGATTGTACAACTGTCATTAATCAAACCTGGCAACAATGACTGCATTTATACAAGTCTGAGACTGACAGATTTCACAATCAAAATCACTCCGTTTCTATTAGGGTTTCCTCACAAGTAATGTTTTTTCATTTATTTCTTTTTTCCCCTATTTTTAATTAAAGTCAGATGATACTTCCTACATGTCGAACATATATAACATTATACCATGTATCAAAAGTAGCTGTTTTCTACCAAAGCATAATCCAATTATTTAAAATTCATTCTCAATTATGTAAAAACAGTATAAGAGCAAATCAGGGCAAAGATTTTAAGTACATTAGCTTGTTCAATAACATAATAATTTTAAAGTGTGTCTGTGTTAGTTAACACATTATGAACCTCTAAGGATTACATTTGGTTTTCAATTCATATTGAGAAAAATATTGATACAGCGTTTTCTGGAGTTTTTGAAACTCCGAACACAAAATAGAGAAATGCACACCTGCTCAGTGCACAGGCAATTAGAACAGTAAACACACACGTCAGCTGGGAGGGGTGCGTTGCTCTGTGTTAGCAAAATAAATGTCCTTGTCACAGAAATACTGTCACAGTTTTTTTTTGCAACTCAAGACAATCTTGCCATCTTCTATAAAATGGCGTTTGGGAGTTGGCATTATCTCTAAGTCATTTATTGTTGTGAAATCGTCTATTAAATACTGTTGTGAAATGTAAAGAACTCTTGAAATGTAAGAAACTATTAGTCAAATTTATCATACTACTCAGTCAATATTTGCTCTCTGGGGAAAATGCACATTTCCCCAAATACCCAGAGCAATAGTGTAAAGCATCAATGAGATTACAATTGAGCATATACCAAGTTATCCAGAAAGATACAGGGAAAAAGGCCACATTTACTGGACCTGTGGAGATATTTAACATCTAATTGCTTATGAAATATGTAGTTTTAAGGAAAAAGTAATTGTTTAAGAGGAATTATGATCCATTGGAGAAAGAGCATGTGCGTTTTCAGGATCACTACAGACATGTTGATATTTTAAGAGTTAATGTTGATGATTTAATAAAAGTTCTTAATTCTTTCAACCAATGCTTATTTTGTCAGTTTGCCAACAAATGAGAAAATAAATTTCCCCTTTAAATATTTGAGCTATCTTATACTTAAGATACCTAAAAACATAAACCATACATTTGAAAGCAGTGTAACCTATAAAATGATAGGATATAACTCACCAAGAAACTCAAATATGAACTACTTGTTGTCTAAGAGTAACCAAAAATAGTGCTGGTAATGCATTTGATAATTTGTTGTTGTTATTTAACATTTAACATAAATTTTATTTCTCCTTATTAATTAAACATTTAATATTTTGTGGATTTTTTTCTTTTTAAAAAATTTATTGGGATGCCATTGGTTAAAAGGATCGTATAGGTTTCAAGTGCATAGTTCTATAGATCTGTATATTGCATTGTGTGCCCACCAATGCAGTATTATTCCTCTGAAAATAAATTTTATAGTCACCGTATATTTTGCCCCCTTAACCCTTTTCTGTCGCCCACTCCCTTCTGCCTGGTAACCACCATACTGTTGTCTATGTCTATGAGTTTCAGTTTTATACCTCACCTATGAGTGAAATCATTTGGTTTTTAGGTTTTCCTGACTAACTTATTTTCCTTAACATAATATTCTCAAGGTCCATCCATGTTGTTGCAAATGGCAGTATTTTATCTTTTATTATGGCTGAATGGTCTTCCATAATATATATGGACCACATCTATTTATCCATTCTCTACTGAAGGACACTTTAGTTGTCTACATGTCTTGGCCACTGTGAATAATGCTTCAATGAACTTATGGGTGCATTTATCTTGTGAAGGAATGTTTTTGAGTTTTTTTTTAACACATTTGATAATTAGGATGTGGCAAGGGTTGTGTATATATATAAAAATAGGTAATTAATAATCAAGCACCTGGCAATCAGATATGAAATTAATGATCATATTAGCAATACCTTTAATCTAAGCATTACACTATATGGCTGAATGGTATGTGTGTGTGTGTGTGTGTGTGTGTGTGTGTGTGTGTTATTTTGTTTCAGGCAAAACAGAGTAGAAAAATGAACTGTCATTTAAATATAACCAAAGCTATTTAATAAAACCAATTTATATTCTACACAGATATGACATCAAAGATGACTACACACTGAGAATTAAAAAGGCTTTGAGTGTAGATGAAGGCACTTACATGTGTATTGCCGAGAATCGGGTTGGAAAAGTGGAAGCCTCTGCCACCCTGACTGTTCGAGGTAAGAGACCGAAGATGTGTAACATGATTGGACCAACAGGCTAATATTTAGTTACCTGGGTGAGTGAACCCACCATCATAGATTTTGTATACACTGTATTATTAATTGAGGTAAAATTACTTTCAAATTTGTGTTCAAAAGGATGATTATTTGAAGTACTTAATTTTTAAAAATAAATAATAGCTAACATGATTTTAAAATGAATCTTAAAAATAGATATTTATATTTCCATTGCTTTGAACTATTTGTTGCTTTTAAATGTCGCTAATTTCAAAAGTACTTTGTGTTTCAGTTTAGTAGTTTGTCACTTTATACTTGCAGAGTGCTGTTTTGAAATTCTTTTTTATTTCAGCATTCAAAAAGCAATCTGGAAAAAAACACACACAAAAAAAAAAACCTAACACTGCTTCAAAAGGTGAAAAATGAATACAAAGGAGCTCCCACATTGAGAAAATCTGATCTAGAGAGTGATTTGTGAAGTTCACTGGCCTTAAATAATTGAAATAGCCAGCGCTCCTCCTGTAATAACTTTCACTTTCTGGGTGTCATGCACTTTCTCAGTCATGGGCTAATGTTCATTTATAGACTCCCTGGAATTGCTTATAAGTGAAGGAAAGCATTACTTAACCCTACGGTGAGCTAGAATGAATTAACTCTCTTCCTGGTGCTGCACACTGATCCATATGAGTAAATTACATAGCCCAAGGTACCAAGTAGTACCAAGCAGACAGCCACACTAACTCTGGCCAAATAGACATTATCTGTGGTATTGTTTACTCTCAACGAACTTTAGACAGAAACAGGCAAATGCATCCCCTGCTCATTCTTCTAATCTTTCTTCCACTCCCCTGACACTTTCTCCTCTCAGCCTTCCGGATGAGGAGGCTGGCTGCACACTCTCATGCAGGTCTCAGCGACTGCTCACCCTGCTTAGTCATACCTCTTACTCTTGTGTAGCTTTGCTCCCAGAACTTTTCATAAGATTAGGAGAAAGGTTTAGAGGAACTTGGGTTGGTTGTTCTCAAATTGTTTTTTTGTCAGATCTATAATTTGGGCATCAAATCATAAAGAAAACCCTCACCTTCCTTCAGATAATTACTTGAGACATACACACTCTGGATACCTGGAAAACATTGCTAATTTCTATAATTTCCAATTGCTCCATTTCTATTCTATCTACTTTAATTTTTCCACCAGTTTGACGTGGACTGATATACAGAACACATTAGGCAAAATTGGCAAGCTAGTTGCTTAAAAATATTTTCATGTCTCATTAGGCAACACATCATAAAAAGTTATGATTATATATCAATTGAATATACATACTGATTACATATGATCAAAACATGAGCCTCTATAAGGCTCTTTACTATATTTAACCTGAATTCTCTATAGCTGATTTTATATTTATACATATGTTTGTTTTTCTCTAGGCAGTCCTTTGCAAAAATAATTCACTCGACCAAATTCCCCCAAAAGTTTGTTTGTTTGTTTTTTTCTGAAGTGAATGGGGGGGGAAATAAACAAGCAACAAAGAAATGTTCCATTCAAAAACTATTTGCTGACTAAACAAATGGTGAGAAAATGTGAGGAGTTGTTTGTTTGTAGAAGCAGCGGGGTTCCTTTATACTTGAATGCCTGGGTGAATGAGACTTGAAGTGTTCTGTTTGCTTTAAGATCTTTCCAAGCTAATTGCTTTCATAATTTGTTGAAAGTTTCAGGTTTAACATTTCATTTAACAAAGCATGCTCCTCCTGCATGGACCTTTACATTTAAAGCTAACTTACAAAACTAATAGAAAGAGTTATTTATTTTTAATAGGATTTTTTTTTTTTTAATCAGCAGACCTTGTGGATGGAATAGAGAGTTTAATCTGTGTGGTGTATATTTATAACTCATCCAACACTGAATACTCAAACCGGCCACAGAAAAAAAAATCTCCATAATACAATAGAAAGTAGAATAAAATATTGTTTAAATATTTTAATCATTAAAAAAAGCAGTTGGGATTACTCATGCTACAGGTTAACAGGAAAAAAATAGTATCTATGATATTTTTTCTGTGCTCATTTTTCTATGCACATAAATGAAATGTTCAGTCCTTCCTTTGCTTGTTTTATTAGAACAGGGTCAACTCTGACCCAATAGGCCACATCTATTTCATCAATTTAATGCAGGGACACAGTTTATTTTAATTTGCTGATTTTGACAATATTCACCTATTGGGGTTTTGTTTTGTTTTGTTTTTGTTTTGTTTTGTTTTTCTGGGATTAAATGCTGATATGTAACAAAGACAAGAGATTTTATTGTGATGTTTCTGCTAAAATTTTATCACAATGTTCACTTTAGCCAAATGGGGAAAAGGAAAATAAATTTTATAGTCAAAATCTGAAAGAGTGACTTAGTAGTTGGTTTTCCATTTCAAAAATGTGGTGAAAATAGTCTATACAATTTAACTTGACAGCAAGCAGCTTCTTTTGCTGACTTGACAAACATAAAATTTGAAAGAAATGATGGTGGACAACAAACCTCCTAGCATTTATATTCTAATCAAATAATTCATGATCTAACAGAACTTTTAAGATTACCTTCAAAATGTGTTCACTCAAACTGCATATTTGTAAACACAATGTTTCTCTATTTTTTAATTGCTCAAATGGCTTTGCATAAATTAAGACTTCATTGGAATAACCATCTTGCTTGTAGGGCAATAATTCCTTAATTTTTTTGAAACTTACTTAGACTAAGTAAAAAACAAACGTGTTTTTTTTTCTTAAAAAAATGATTTCTCACCATGGTTTCTTCTTTATCACTGTTTAATAGCATAGAATCAAAATGCTGCTTTGTTTCTATGTATAGGAAACTTACGTTTAAGATTCAGCTTAGGATGGCACATGAAAATGCAAATTTAAAAATGAAAGACAGTTTTCTATTGGACATTGGCAAAATTAATTGAAATCTTGTCAGTGAGAATAAGCCACAACTTTATGATGTTAGTCTGTTGTCTTATTCTTGGTTATTATTTTCATATGTCCCCTACAACAACAAAAAACAAAAAATAAATTGTTGCACCTTGGGCATATTCTTCTATTCCTGTTACTATAGTAAACCCATCATAGACTATGGAGCACGCTAGAGTTTTCATACTGCTACTATAATTACTTTATTTTTCTTTGAATTGTCTTAACCTCCCCTTTCAATTGTGAATATTACAAAACCATGGATCTCACATAAAAGCAACTCTAGTATTGTTCAGAGATTGCACAATGTTTTTATTATGATGTGTGTGTTAAGTGAATGAGTATCTATAAACATGGTTTGAAAGGCCATATGTATCTCATCATTCCTCATGAAACATCATCAGGATGAAACTAGCCATCAGTTCTAGAGTCTCATTTCATATACATTAGAGCTTCATTTGCTAGGATATGGGTGAAATGCTTGTCTAATAAATTTATATTTTTAATGTATGATTTTGTAAAAGTTTAAATGCTACTACATGTATTTCTTCTTCATTTAAAAAATAGGACCATGTGTTCTATATTTGCCTATTGCTTTTTATATAAAGTGGTTTACTATCTAAGTTGATTTAGCATTACTCATTTTTTAAAAAATGTTAAATGTGTGTCTTATAATTTCTGCGCATTAATAAAAGAGGCAACTTATTACTACTTATTTTAGTAATTGAAAGTTAGAGTAAAATAAAAATAACAATTTATTGAAGCACCAGTTTGAAAGCCATTTTCAGTGTGAACAGGAATCAACTTGTCAGTCATTGTTTCCTGCCCTCTGCCAAAATAAGAAAAAGCTTAACAGTAGTTAGGGAGCTACTCAGCTGAAGTCTCTAAAGATGTTCCAACCTATTTGTTATATTTTCATCTGCCCTGTCCAGGGATGAAAAGTGATGTGATCTTAACTTATTACTGGCTGAAAAGCAGTGTCCTGGGCTTTTCTGTAGTCCTATAATGGTTCTGACTAACCATGCTTAAAAACCAATTGCTATTTAAATCAGACAGTAAGGCCTTCTTTTATTGACATGACATTTGCTAGTCTGTGACTTGAATAGTTACAGTAATCAGATTCTTAACTTTACAGTACCACAAGGCTTTTTAACTCTAAAAACACCATTGAAATTATAACTATAGGTAAGTGATGAAGATATGACTTTACATAAAATTTCTCTAATTGCTTATAGTTAATCCTGGCATACAAAAATAATTACTTTCTTAGAATTACATTATAACGTTCAGTTTTATCAAACTCAGACATTCTGTTCATACTTGAACTACGACTAGAAATCATTCTACTGTCCATACTTAAATGTAACATTACACATCATGCATTCTGATAATTTTCTTTTCTTTTAATTTCTTTTTTATGTTCTCACCACACCATTGTAATGTCTACAGCTCGCCCTGTTGGTAAGTAGCCATCCTTCTATCCATTTAGCATGGCTTTGTACAGTTCTTCATAACTCATGCATAGTAGAAATTGACAGAATGAAATATATTCATCCCTGTTAAAATATTGCTTGAGGGACTGTCTTCTGTGAAAGTTGTTTCTGATCTTTTCATCACTTTGATAAACAATTTTGTAGTGACTTCTACTATTTTAACAATGAATAGGTAACAATTTTCTTCTAAAAGAATATATGAGTGGTTAATATTATAAACTGCAAACTTTTCTTGAGAAAAATATAATACTCTCTTTTTCTGGTATGTATAAAATAATTATTAGTTATGTTTGATATTCAAAAATTTGTTATGTATGAATAAATTAAGAAGTTCTATCATTTTGTGTACTTCCCTTATTTTAAGCTGCTTGGAGTCTTTGCTTTTTAAGAGCATTTTAACTGCTGCATATTTCTTTTCTGCATACCTATTTAAATAAATTTAGTAGAATGCTTCAAATTATTATAAATAGTTATTTAAACTAAGAGGAAAAGAAAGTAATGAGCTATGTTCTTTGGCATGAAAAGTTTGTGGTTTCAATATATTTCATCCTTCATTTGGCTTTGCAAAATTGAAGTGAACTGCTTTTGCTTGCAGTAATATAAGTGGTTATTATTGGTAAATATTTGGAAGATAAATTATTTTTAAATTCATTGATTTAATAACCTAGCTGTATTTTTTTAAAGTTTAGCTTAACCTACCAATAAATGTGTTTAGGTAAAAGAAACCTTGGTAATCCTATATAATAAAAGTATAATATGCCAATTGACCAACTAGTCGCTATGACATGCACTGACCACCAGGAGGCAGATGCTCACTGCCGGAGCTGCCTTCTGTTGGTCAGGCACTCACCCAGAAGCCAGACTCACTGCTGGTGAATGCAGTGGCAGTGGCAGGAGCCTCTCCTGCCTTCGCTGCAGGCAGGCCATAAGGAGCAAGGGGTCCTGGACTGTGAGAGCCCCAGACTGCAAGAGGGATGTCTGACTGCCAGCTTAGGCCCAATATCTATGGGGATTGGGCCTAAGCCAGCAGGCGGACACCCCCCAAGGGGTCCCGGACTGCGAGAGGGCACAGGCCAGGCTGAGGGACCCCCCCTCCCTCAGTGCATGAATCTCGTGCACTGGGCCTCTAGTTGTGTTATAAGTAAATGAATAGATATATGCATAAATGGATGATGGTTGAATGAATGAATGAATCTAATACACTGCTTCTTTATTACACAAAGATATCTCAGTAATTTACTCAATTCAACATAGCTGTATAAATGTTCCATCTTACTTTAAAAGCTTGTCATTATTTGATGCATATTGGTCCAAATTTATAATCTTCTTTCCCATTTGCTGAAACAAGACAAACTTTATTATTATATTAAATTCGTGCACTCGGGGGGTCTCTCAGCCCAGCCTGCACACTCTCTCAATCCGGGATGCCTCCGGTGGGGTCCAGTCCCATTGCAGCATGGCTCTGCTTCCCCAGGCCTGTGGGCCAGGGGGAAGGGACCAAGAGGCCAGTCTAATCACAGCATAGCTCTGGTTCCCCAGAGCCTGTGGGTGGGGGGAGGGACCAAGATTTCCAGATCACAGCATGGCTCTGGTTCCTCAGAGCCTGCAGGCCAGGAGAGGGACCAAGAGGCCAGTCCAATGGCAGCATGGCTCCTTTCCCACAGCTCCCTCTGGCCGCCACGCTGCAGGCCAGGACTGACTTCCGCCGTAGGCGGCCAGGACCCAGGACTGACTCCTGCCATGTGAGGCCAGGACCCAGGACTGACTCCTGTTGTGGGCAGCCGAGACCCAGGACTGACTTCCACTGCGCCGGCCGGGCCCCTAGCCTGGTGTTCGGTCATCCATCCAGACGTTTAGGTCGTGACAGACCCAGCCTCTTTATATATTAGGATAGTATAAACTTACATGAATAGAAAGTATAATAAAATCAAACTTTGATTTCTCAATCTGAATTTTTGCTCTAGTATTTCTGAGCAGTAATTTCTTTGTCAGTTATTTAATATCCTTGATTCTCAGGTTCTTTTTCTATAACACGGGGAGAGTAATACTGACTTATAAAGCTGCTGTAGGAATTAATTTAGTTCAAGATTGATAATTTATGTGAATTTTTTATGCCAACATTGGTTAACATATTCCTAGTTTCTGAGAAACATTTTTTCACATTTTAATATTTTTGAAATACAGTTATGGCTTACAGTTAATTGAACATAAATGGCAGACTTTCTTTAAACACAATTATTAAATTGGTCATGCTTTTTACTATTGATGTTGTTAGAAAACTGAGGAATAGATTATAGTTTTAAGCTTCATTTTTTGTATTTATAAGAATTCATACTACTGTGATAACTTTGCACATTATGATATGGCATCAAAAATCAAGAAGTGGCCCTGACCAGTTTGGCTCACTGGATAGAGCGTCGGCCTGGGGACTGATGGGTCCCAGGTTCGATTCCGGTCAAGGGCATGTACCTTGGTTGTGGGCACAACCCCAGTAGGGGGTGTGCAGGAGGCAGCTGATCGATGTTTCTCTCTCATCGATGTTTCTAGCTCTCTATCCCTCTCCTTTCCTCTCTGTAAATAATCAATAAAATATATTTTAAAAATCAAGAAATGAGTGGGAAATAATAAAATAATAACTATTAATTAACAGGAAAAATCACATTTAATTTATAGATCTTTATATAGCGTAACCATTTGCCAATGAACCATGACCACTTGATTTATATTATTTCTAAAGTCCCCCCCAATAGAACAATTTGTTAATAATTTCAAATATATTTTAAACTCATAAATACAAAATATGTTGTTTAGAACTTATTATGCACATAGAGTAGTATTAAGATGCATTTGTCATGTCCAAGGCACTTGAAAAGTTACTTCTGTTTTTTATTCTGTTTCAAATGATTTCTTAGATTCCCATTGGACTGGAACTAAAGAATAGCTTCTTGACACATTATACTTTATTCTGGGAAAGCCTGTCATTTAATAAATCTATTTCAAATGATGTATGACAATGTTCAAAAATATGAAGAACTATACTTTAAACTTGACAACTACTATTAATTTTGAAAACTGAATGATGGATATGCTGTTATTGGATCACCAAAGGAGAAACTGATAATGAAGAAATTAGCCTGCTTTTTCTTTACATCAACTTTGTACATCAATTTTAATTCAGGAACTCTAGATATGTCACCTTTTATTGAAAGGTCCAAGGATACAAATCAAATAAAATCTAATTAAATATTGAAATAATAGAAAACTATATTAATGTTAATATTTGTTAGTGGACTATGTAAGTTTTTCAACTTTGAATCTCTTACCAATAACTTTAAAGGTAAAAACTGGAGAAAGGGGAGAAAAACAGCTGAAGATATAAAATTTATAAAAACTTCAGTGAGTTGTTCCTATCTAAAGCTTTCAAATGAAAATTAGAAATAATGCAGATTCCAGAATACTAATAGGTTCAGGAACCTATGCCTACATTGTATGCCAGATGCAACTTGGCAGTCTGTGTGGAAAGTACATTTAGAAATCATTATAAACCTCTAAACCGGGACTTTTGTCCAAATGCATGACTCCCGTGAGCTATATCTGAGTTAAAGAATTGGCAAATCTACGTGTGTACTTTACAACTGGCATAAACTCGTCTGGCCTGTGCTTTTGAGAGTGTAAGAATAAGTCTTGCTGTAGTAGAGGATCCTCAGTGTGGAAAATTTTACTGAAAGCAGACAATCACATGCTTGCCAATGGAGGATAGCATTCTCCAGATTTCACTTACTCGTCTTCTGTGTGTTCTACCTTTCAAAATGAGCTCTTTAATCCAAGTCCTTATTCACTGGTTACCACAAAACCTAGACAAATGCCATTTAGGTCACTAAAAATTCACCAGCCCTTCCTATGGTTTTGACTTTTTACTGTCTCAGAGGCACTCTTTCTCTGAAGAGTAACAGGACATCCTAGGACACAGGTAACTGCAAATGCTGAAATAGTCATTTATTTAACAAACACTTCTGATTAGGTAATTGATAGAAGAAAATGATCTAAATAGGGACAAATATCTCGCTTCCTGTACCCATCTGTCTTATTTTCAGTTGGAAGTCTTTCCCAAGCTTAAAAATAAAAAAAGAACATCTATTTTGGAGATGGGCAACACATTTTTTCCAGCAGCAACTCAAAACATGATGAGTAATTTGGAAAAGAACCGGCAAACCTACCAGCTGCCTTGCTTGTGAAGCTGAGTCCTGCTTCGTTCAGCATCTCAAGCACCATATGCTAGGTGCTGATTGCCTCCAGTGTGGAAACTAAAAGCTTCACTTGTTTCAAATATCAAAGGCAAACTGACAACACATAACTTTAGAGAAACTTCCAAGTATTTCCTAATTTAGTGACTCAAAAGTATGTTTCCTTTGGATAGAAGAATATAATTGTCCACACATACTTATAAACATGAGTTTATAAGTGTTGAGAAAAATGTTTCCTTTGGATATAAGAATATAAATATCCACACATGCTTATAAACAAGAGTTTATAAATATTGAGAAAAATATGTTTTGGGCAAAATCCTCATATTTTATTATTATTATTTTAAAGGAGCAGCCACTATTCTAAAGAGAAATTTACAAGAACATATATTTTTCAAATCCTTTAACTGCTCAAATACAAAAATTAAATATATATTAATTTTTGAAAGTTCTATTTGAAGTGCAGTTTTGTTTTAATATGCTCTGAAGCATTTTATTGAGGCCACCAAGAAGTTCAATGGAAAAGAGTGATTAAAATACTCATTTAGGGAAAATTATAAAACAGACATTAAGTCTTAGAGTAATGCAAGTGATATTTTCGACACCACTGCACTGCACCCCGCCTTGAAAACTAAAAAAACTGGGAAACTTGTAGGTATCTTGTAAGAACCCTTTCATGCCGAGAGCCACTTTTCTGCAAAAGACATCCTGAGTCTTAGGTGGAAGCCTATGGTTTTACTCCCTGCAGACGTTCTTCTTTGGACAAGCTGTTACCCCATGACCTGAGGTCATCATCTCCCTCCTACAAGCACTAATGTTTCCTGCATCTGGCACTAATTAGCTACTTTATGCAGAGTCCCATTTAATTATTTTAAGCATCACGTTTTTTATTGCTCCTTATGTTTTGATTAAATAGCAGTTTAAAACAAGAACATTCTGTTTTGTCTTGTATATTCCAACAGAGTTTCCATAATGTGAAACATTCAACATATCTTAAGTTAATATTCATTTTTGGAGAAAAAACAAGTACTGGTTACTTCACATGCTTAGCTGGTTTTAGTCACTGATGTGATTCTCTTGGAAGGGCCTTGTGTGTTTAACAATGTCTGCTCATTGCCTCTAAATTAAAGAATAGGTATGACATTATTGAGTCAGACTTTCTTTTCCTCACACTTTAGTGAAAATGTTTCATTGTCTTGGTATTGACTGGTACTATAACGAAGTCTGGGGCTTAAAGAATATTTTTATCCTTGTCTGGGATGATCTTTACTAAATAAATACCAATGTAGTTCCTTCTTCCACAACTTTGTTGGGTTAGATCTTGGTCCTGGTCATCCTGGATGCAATAAGCCATTTGAATCTGCAGGGCCATGTTTTAACTTACTCTCTTTTAAGAATATTTTCTCCTGTTTATTTCTGAATATGTTTGTTGTCTTTTTTCTTCTTTTCAAATATATGAGTTAAATTGACTTTCCTTGGTCTAAATTCCATATTTATTAACTTTTCTATAATAATTTTAATAATTTTGAATTTCATTAATTTAATTTTATTTATATATGATGTCTTGATTCCTATTTATCAGCTCCCCAACTTTTTAAAGGGCAACTATCATTTCTTCATGTTTCTAAAGTAGAGTTTGCTTCTTTAATTTTATCTTATATTTTGTTCATTTCCTAGTTAAATTTGAATACAACATTCTTAATCTCCTCTTGTGTTTTAGTCTCTTTATCCTTTTTTTAGTTCTTCGTTTCTCATTTTTGAGAGATCCTGTTATATGTAATTTCATTTAGATTATGAACAACTATTTATTCTAAAGTATTTATGTTTCCTTGGGTAATTATTGGAAGATACAGATTCTTTATCTCCAGGGGGGAGGGCACCTTAAAATTTTGTAGCAGGCTTGTCTTTTTATTCCCTTGAATACCTTCTCCCCTGACTTTTAAATTTCAACTGTTAATCTATAAAGCTGTGTCTCAGATTTACCAAATCTCTCTCTTGATTCCTGATGCTTCATTCTCATCAAAAGATTGTGGAATGGTCTCTCACAATGTAGACAGACAATTCTTGTAAAATCAGTATTGATAGAGGACTGTGTTTTGAGACTAGTTGGAGGTCGCAATGCTTTCTCATTTTCCTCCAGACTTGACTATGTTTGGAAGGGGTACTTCACAATTTGGGTTTGGAGATTTGGGCTATGGTAGTTTTCCCATTTTATTCATTTATTTTATTATATTCAATAGGAGAAAGTTGAGCTATAAGTCTTTACCCCATTATCTTAACCTAAATATATAAAAAGTTAAATATTCATTAATTTTGGAGTCTATTCAAGTCAATTAAAATAAACATAAAGCATGTTAACTTAGTAGTTAAAAATCAAAGTTTTATAGCTCTGCCTTGGCGGCTCAGTCATTTGAAGCATCATCCCATACACCAAAAGGTTGCAGGTTTAATTTCCATAAGGGCACATACCTAGGTTGTTGGTTCAGTCCCCGGTTGGGGCACATATGGGAGGCAACTAGTCAATATTTCTCCCTCGCATTGATGTCTCTCTCCCTTTCTCTCTCTGTAAAATCAATAAACATTCCTCAGGTGGGGATAAAAATTTCAAATTAAAATATTATAAATAGCAAATATTAGAAAAATGTGAATTATCTGGCCAGAAACAATATTATGAAATTAGTTTTATGAGATTTTACTACCTATTTCCAAAAAGAAATAGCATTAACATCACACTTGTAACAAAGTAAAAGGTTTTACTTTTATGAGTACTTTGTAAACAGAAAGAACTATCATGATATATATTATAATATAATTTTATAGTATGTGTGTCTGTGTATATATATTACATATAAAAATGAAAATTATATCGCTATATATTATGTATACATTAGGCATATACATTATGTATATATGTACAGATATACATACTGTAAAATATGATGTGCATTACACCTGAGTATTATATCGTGTCATTTAAATTACTACATTACTTATTTAAACATATAAGTGTTACTCAAGAGAATAGTACATAATTATATTTATTAGAAAATATTAACCAAATTAAATTAAAATTTGAGTTAAATATATCTTAATGCCATTTTAAATCTCTCTCATGACATTGCTTCTCAGATTTATTCGCGATGTTATTTTCATCTGCCTTATAAAACTATTAGCTCTTTGTCAATAAGTACATTATTATATTTATCTTTCTGCTGCCTCTAGGTCTAGCATAACGCTATATATGGTAGGGGCACTTCAAATGTTGGTGCAGTTAATTGATACACACATATGCATACATAGGTAATACTTGACTAGAAAATGTTTATGCAAGCATCTTTAAATAGGGCTATAAAAAGATTAAGCAACGTTAATGGTAACAGGCCAATCACATAGTCCTCATTCTGCTAGTAAGAGATAAAATACAACAAAAAGAAGGCACTAATGAGTTAGGATGGTGCCTTACTAAGCGTGTAATTAATGTTATTAAGAAACATTGCAGTTGCATATTAAAATTCTGTTAACTAAGCAGCCCTCAGCATAAGTACATTTGTTTCTTGGTTGCAAGTTTTTTTCCCCTTTTTTTATGATTGGCATCTTCATGCAATCTTTTTCTAAAAATATGAGATAATGGGATGTGATCAGCCCTCGTGGTTTCCCTGGATGCTGACATGACAGTTCTGGCAAGTTGACAGGTTAAGTTAGTGAAAATGGATGTCATCTCTCACCATTTACTTGAAAAGCCATTGTTAAGCTATAGATTTTTTCTCCTCACCTCCACACTTACATCCTCTTCTACCATCATATGAGAAGTTTTCCCAATTAAGGATCAAAAAATAATTTTTTTTACTACCCTATTCTGCTGGTAAAAAAAAAAATGATTTTTTAAAAAACAATAATAAAAATATCACTTTATTTAATAATTTACTAGATTTTAAGCTAATACTATTTTTCTTTAGAATCAATAGTTCCTTAAAGAAAACAAAATTTTATTATTTTATAAATTGTACTTCTTCTTATTATAGTATCTCAGTCAGAAAAGTAAGTAGAAAGGTAAAGCTACTATTAGTAAAAGACAGAATAACCTGGAAAAAAATGAGATTTGCAACTCAACTCAGAATCTGTTTAAAATTCTGACAGATTTTCTAAGAAGTTCTCAACTTATAAATTTTGTATAATTCAAAATTTCTATGAAATTTGCATGTTGCCTCTCAGACTGGTTTACTATATTTACATGATTTTTTGTATTTACCTATAATTAAAGTGAAATATATTTTAGTAATTTGAAATATAATGTATTTCAAAATTATATATATATATATATATATATATGTATATATATATATATATATATATATATATAATGTACTTTATGAGTTAACTTTCACATTTATTGCAATTTAACCTTTAATGCTTAAATTGGACTTGCTAAAGCCAGGAAAGACCATTTAACATAAAAAAATACATGGTTTCACTAACATAACCTTATATGGTTTCACTAACATGATCCTTCAGTTGCAGAAACTTCAATTGGACTGACAAAGAGCAGTGAAGCCAGGTGAGGGTAAGGCTGCCCTGGTCCACTGGAAGCCTCCTGTCTCTAACATAACATACAGAGTTCCTCTGTGAGGAATAGCCTCCCACCCTTCCCTCCTTACCAAGTCAATGTCTAGCTCGCTTTTTCTCTTTCTCATTGCCTTCCTGACAGTTGGAGATAGACTGAGTCAGGTTACTCTCATAATGGTGGACATCCTGAATTTCAACACTTAGCATGTTCACCCTGTTATGTCATGTTTGATTGTTTTTATGTGAGTTTCCTCTGGTTGGCAGTGAGTTCCAAAAGTCAGAGATCTAAGTACCATCAGAACCGGACACAAAATGAAATCAATACATTTCTGCATAAAATAATTGATTAGTTATGAGTTAAAGTACCAACCAATATCTGAATTTTTCTACCACAGTTTTATTACCAAAAGTTAGGGCCAAGTATAAAATAGCTATGTGTGTATAGCTATTTACTCTAACAGTGATTTTATATGCTTGCCTATGAGATCCAAAAGTGCAAGATATTTTGAACCTCATTTGACTTTACTCTTTTCAAACGCATTCTGTCTGCTCTCTAGATCTCAATAGAATCATTTCATTTTGGTATTCTCACTGTACTTTTCAGAGAAGAGCATATTATATGTAAGTATAAATCAAAGAAAATGATTTAACTGCTATCACAAAATGCTTGCAGATTGTTTTGTGTGTGTCACACGTACCACCAAAATTCAGTACGTGTGACCCTTCCTTAACATTGTTTTCACAGTTACTATACACGTCAATGCAGAAGGCCACTTATAGTATTTTATAGTACACTATGTGATATATTTGACTAGTCTGATAGCTTACTTTAGTCATCAGATTTTGAATAACCAGGAATACTTTTAGTTTAGCTATTATATAAACCCTCAAATTAGTCTTCCCACAATCAATAAATTTCATTAAAAGTGATTTAAAAATGTAGAGTGACAGCTGCATAATTGCAAAACATCTCCACTTACACAAGGATTGAGTGCAATTTATATATGTGAGATTTCTCATGGTGAAGAGTAGAATGGGAAGTTCAAATAGGTTGAAGACTCCAAGGGCTATGATTCGCTGTAGTCATTTACTTCCTTTGACCACTTATTTGATTTCCCATATTTATGAAAGCAGTAAACCATTTAGTACTTTTCTTTTTTCATTTCAACATAAAAAACAACAATTGTTGAGAGAAAGTGAAAGATATAGATATTGTTTTTATTATAGAACAAAAAGGTTTTAATATTAGCTAAATATAAGGTTCTGGCTAAGATAGAAACATATCACTCATTTAGAAGAGGTATTGTTATGAACCCAGTAAGAAAATGGTTAACTGGAAAGATAGGAATTTTAGCAATTTAATCATTTGTATTCATTGAATAGTGACAAGTGAATAAAATGTGATTAAATTGGCTTTATAAAAATAATCATTTTAAATCCTATATTCCTAAATTATATTTTCCATTATAAATATATTGCTTCCTGTGAAGTGAATTATATGTTAATAAGTTTCAAATAAAATATTTTATGACATTATGCATTTCCAATATTATTAACAGAAATACTTTTGAAATCAAGTGAAGTGTTAAATAGTAAAAACTAAATAGAATTAAAGAAGTTGAAGAAACAAATAATCATTTATCAATTAGAAGCCACACTGTTCTGATTATAAACTGAGTAAATATTCATCTCTCGCTCTGGATCTGTATTGCATTTTAATGAAATGACTTTTTGTTAGCCATTTCTTTTCCATGGGATATGCTTATAACTAATTTTGGTAGGACTTCCTAGACTGTTGTTACACAATGTCTATATTTTTCTATATAATTTTTGTCACTCTGGAATGATGACTACTCACTTATAGTCTTTGTGGCATAAATTTTAAGTTTGGGGTGGGGAAAACTCTCTACAGATGGATATATCAGAATCAGTTAGAAAATTTTTTCAAACATATTTTCTTTGACATCCCTCCACCCAAATTATTATAATAGTGAGTCACTATCCCTGGTGGGAATGTGTCATATCTTTCGAATGATGAGATAGGAAATAAAAACAAACACACAAACATTGAATATTTGCTTTAGATCAATAATTATTTTTTAAAAAACTCCTGTTCCAAGGCATTTGTTTAATGTTCACTTTTTGGGGTTTTGTGCAGGCCAAATGAAGGCACAATTCAATGCAGAATGGTAGACAGCATCCCAAACCAGTAAGTGCTTACAACTTGAACCGAGGAAGTAAAACACATACGGGGAGGGAGGTGGGAATAGAGAAACAAGGCAATGCAAAGTAAGGGCAAGTACCTTTAAGTAGGAAGAACACAAGGAAGTACAAGATAAGAGTGTGTTAAGGTTAATCATTGTGGACAAGGTGGATCAAAGGATAATGGATATCAAGATGGGTTAATAGCAAGAGCAAGCAAATACATATGTGAGCGATTGGAAGTAGACTGGCCTGCTGAAACACTGGAGTTAGTTTGGGGACAAGTGAGTGCCAGGGTGGTAAAATCTTAGGGCAGTCGATGGAAGCCAGTATGCTACACTGAGGAAAATAATTTGCAAGCATTTCAATGACAAGCAATAGAAAAAGGACTGTCAGCTTTTGAATCAAGAATTACTGGTAATAAGTATACTTAAGAAAGGTTGTACTTACAGGTATTACAGACGGAGTAAGATAATAGGTTTTATGCTTTAGTAATGAAAGCAATTTCAGGAAAAACATATTGTTATGATTTTAACAATATTATACCATATTAAAAATCATACCATATAATTTTCATCCTTCTTTTCAGAACTAGACACAACAAATTCTCAGTCAGATCATGGTTTGAAATGAACAAAATTAATGTAGTAGTTCAGTGTTTAGGAGTTTCAACTATGGCATCAGATGGACCTGAAATCAAACCTGACTTCCAACCTATTGCTTTAATCTTTAAAAACACTGTGCACCCTTTGTAAGACTCAGTTTACTAGTCTTCACAACACAATTTTAGCAGTTAAGACACGGGGCTCTTTGAATATTAAATAAAATCATGTCTGGGGATGTATTAGCACACTCGCTGGCACTTAATAAACACTCAATTAATCTTAATTATTGTTATTGTATTAAGCAATTTGTGACTCAGCAAATCATTCACACAAGCAAATGATGGAAGAGTGTACTTTCTAATTTTCCTTATAGAATGTAGCAGAATTTAACATTAAAATATTAAATAGCACAAGAAGTTATTTTCTACTTGAGTTTAAGATACAAAGTGCAAAATGTTTATTATTACAAAATAAGCCATTCACTCTGGCACATTATAGTCAAAGAAAGAGAGCCTCTGAGTGTGTCTGCAGCCATCCTGTCACACATTAATGCATGCAACTGTGCATGACTGGCTCCGTGTTCATGCTTGCCATAGAAAGTCATATTTCCCATAAAGAACAACTCTGAACATGATGTGATTAACCTTTAGGGCCCTCCATCCCCTCATCTCCAAGCCCCACCTCATGCTTGGCCTATGCTTTCTACTCATGTTCAGCCAACTGATTTCCATATCACCCACTCACTCTCACCAGTGGGAATTAGCATAACAGAGCTGTAGCGTGACTTTGATTGAAGCCAGCTTGGGCTGAATGCAGTATCAAAGCATAATTTAGCAGAAATCAAATCTAATTTACTGCGCATTGTATTTAAATCTCAAAAACCATTTCAAGGAAATGATACCAGACCTCTGATCTTAATTGACCTTTTCATATTTGGGTCTACTTCTCTAGCAATCACACAGCATACTTTTTGATATAGCTATTGTTCTTAAGTTGTGGTGATTGAACACGAAATTGTGCTACTCTGTTTTCTTCCTCTCATTTCTTGTTATGGCTGCAGCAATAAGATCTAATCATTTAACAGATTAAGCAAGTAGGTTATTATATCATCATTACAAAAGATTCTTCTCATGTTTGGGGATTTTAGAGAGGATATAAGTATGCATTTTATAGTCTTTTGTCTTAGATGTACATAAGAGAATTGCCATTTCTGTAACTGGCATATTCTTCTGGAGCTATAACTCAACCTCTGTAATTCACATTGGGTCTAAATGTGTGTTTTGAATTGTCATCATGAGGACCTAATCGTGTTTCCTTATAGTCAATGAGAGCCGTCTCAGAAACTCCATTTATTGTACAGCACACTTTGTGTCCTTGAGCTGTGTTGACAAAATGCCACCTATCTGCCTATTCCCTCCCACTGGTGCTATCAGCCAAGTACTGCCTTTCAAACCATTTTTGTGCCACCTGCCAGAAATACTGGAACTGTGAAGTGTTATCAAAAGAATTATTAACTCAGTTTTCATTTCAAAACCTCAAAACTAAATTCCTGTAGCTGATATCCCATCACAGAAGATTGCAGAGAGAGTCTATAGAAGTAAAAGTGATTGATGCGATCTGTTTTGATGGTCGCCTTCGGGAGACAATAGGAAAGAACGGACATTTTCTGAGGTTGAATACTCTGTAAATCTTTTGCTAAGTTAAATTATTTAATATCTTAATTTTTAAAATGATTTGGAAAGCATTTGTTCTTGAAAAGCTATTCGAATTTTGGGTGAGAACAGCGGGGATATGATCTTCTTGCCCCACGTGGTTGGTAAGAATTGGAGTTTTGCCAGTGCTGGGAGGGCTGTACAACCAGAGGCGTTGCTGCTGGAGGATTCGCTCAGTTCAGATGGTGCTTGAAGGGTGGAATGGGGAGCAAAAACCCACGGTTTTTCCACCTAAAAGCGATGAACAGGGAAAAGCCAGCAGCTAGCCAGCCCCAGATTGCAGTCTTAGATGTCCTGGGTAAGAGCTGAAATCAACTTCCCCCACACGCCTCAGTGGCTACAGATCTAGAGACTTGTGCAAGGGAGATCCCTGGAGATAAACCAAGGGAGATGGGAGAACTGGCTGCAAGTCCAAATGACTTCCGGACCCACACGCAGGTCCACCAGGGCAGGCGGGCCTGGCACCGTCACAAGCTCTGCACAAATCCCCGGCTGACCACTCAGCTCTGCAGGCAGAAGGATGAAAGTTAAAATAAAAAATAATGAGGCAGATAACCTTAGTGACTACACATCTTAGGAGAAACCATTTCTCCATGTACCCACCATTCAAGTCATCAGCATATTTAGAAAATACAGTGCTAGTGGAAATGAAAAAGGGTTACAATCATTTTATAAACTATTTGGCAGTTTCTTCAAAATTTGAACACAGAATTAAATGCAGTCAGCATTTCCACTCTGGAATATCTATCAAAAAGGCATCAAAATATATATTGACCCCAAAATGTATACACAAATGTTCATAGCAACATTATTCACAATAGTTTAAAGCTGGGAACAATACAAATGGTGAGTGAATAAGTAAAATGTGGTATATCCACACAATGGAATACTATTCAACAACAAAAAAGGAAAACTCTATGGGATTGGGAGGTGAAATTAGACAAGAGGAAATTTTTGGAGGTGATGAAAGTGCCCCCAAATTGGATTGTAGCAACGTTTGTCTAGTCATAAATTTACTAAAACACATCAATCTGTATATTTACAATAAATAGATTTTGTGGTATACAAATTATACTTCAATATAGCTTTTTTTAAAAAATCATTCAAATAAAAAGTCAATTTACAGATTAGGAGAAGATAATTAAAATTTATACAATCATAGAAAAATTATAATACAGAATATATATGTCCATAAGTAAGTATATGTGCATGTGTATGTGTGTGTGTGAACTCTTATAAATCAACTATAAATAGAAAACAAAATTTTAAAAAAGGGGAAGTGGCAAAAATATTGAACAAGCAATTCACAAAGAAAACCTGAACAGACAAAAAATAAACATCTAAGAGATAACATATCTCATCATGATTAAGAAAATATAAATGAAAACCACAATAAAGGAGCAAATGCTGGCAAGGATATGGAGCAACAAGAATTCTTATCCACTGCTGGGGAGATCATAAGTAAGTACACTCCTTAGAGAGCAGTTTGACAATGTTGAAGATGCACATTCCTCATCACCAAGTTATTCCATTTCTGGACACCATGTAAACTCTCACACATATTTCATAATACCTTAATTTTTTAATTTTAAAATTATACAGTGATTCCAGTTCCAGGAAGCTTAATGTGGCTTCAGTTCTGGTGACAAGAAACCATATGGTATATTAGAAATACAGTGTATTTATAATAACTTGGAATAAAAGTACAATATAAAGAAACATCACATGAAAGGCTAAAAATTCAAGAAACTATAATTTCCTGGTGTTTTTAGATTATATCATTAGTGGTAATTATTACAATATGATATTGCAGAATTTCTTTGTCCTTTAGAAGTTCTGATGAAATGTTATGAATGGTAATTTTCAATTGAATATTTTGCCCATCTTAATAAGGTTTTCTAACCTGTTCTCCTTTAAATAGCATTTTTTCTAAAACATGTCTTTCTATATCTTTCTTGCATAAACATCTTTGAACAAATATCCATACTTTTAAGGACAAAATTGAAGGTCCTTTAACAAAAATTATCTATTCCTACTTATATCACTTCTGCACCTCTGATTTTATTCTTACACACCCCCAACGCATCCAGATCCACTGGCCTTATGTCTATTTCTCTTTATCCCAAGCAGTCTTACTTCTGTTCATCTAGTGAACTTTCAAAAGTGAATCAAAACACAACTCAAGCATAGCCATCTCTTGACATCTTTCCTCTTCTTTCCTCATCACCTGTTCTAGTTTGCTGCTCTTCTGAGCTTTCCTCCCCAATGCCCTCTGCATTTTTCTATTATATAAATCATACTGCACTGTATTTGTTTTTACTTATTTATTTACTAGAAGTCTCTGCCATTGGCCAGAACATTATATGTTTTTAATTGGCTTTTATCACCTGTATCAAACAGAATTTCTCATAATTTGAGTCAATTAATCCATTTTGAATGAATAAATGGATGAATCATATTCTTTAAAATAAGTAGATGCATAGATGTGATCTTTCCCAGTTCATATTTTTGGGGATGTGTTTTAAAGGCTGTGTTAAAATTGTAGGATCTAAATTCCAAAAGCATTTTGCAAAATCACTCATCTACCATAAAATTTTTGCAAACTTCAAAAATAAAATTTAAGGAAGACTGTAGTTATATTTATAGTATAGATGGTAATTTTACTATGATAGATGCAGAGTAAGCATGGCATACTTAAAACTATAAAATAGCTCTAGCTGGTTTGGCTCAGTGGATAGAGCATCAGCCTGCAGACTGAAGGCTCCCAAGTTCGATTTCGTTCAAGGGCACATGCCCAAGTTGCAGGTTCCATCCCCAGTAGAGGGCGTGCAGGTGGCAGCTGATCAATGATTCTCTCTCAACATTGATGTCCTATCTCTCTCTCCTGATCCCTTCCTGTCTGAAATCAATAAAAATGTATTTTACAAAACTATAATATACGTTTGCATTGTTTTAATTTGCTGTTTCGTTTGATTATTTCAGTGTGTATTACATTTTAAAAATTAAATAAAAAGGACTTTATAACTCCTCTGGGCTCTAAGATTTTAATGATGAGTCATAGGACACAATTTAAATTTTTTCTGATTCAGAGCAGTATAGATGAACTAATAATCTGAATATGTGACTGTTATTAAAGACTGTGAACTGATTTTAACTATACTGACTTTTTAATTTTTTATAATGAGATGGAAGACATATTACTCAATACTTCTTGCTGTCCGTATTGTCACTTAGCTTATTTCCCATAGGATTACTAAGAAGTGAATAACTATACATCAACTTTCAACTATTTTTATCCTCATCTGAGGATATGTGGTTTGTTTAAATTGATTTTAGAGAGGAAGTGGAGAGAGAAACATTGATGTAAGAGAGAAGTCGATCAGTTTGCTTCCTGTAATCACCCGAACCCAGAACCAGCCTATAGGTATACGGGACGACACTCCCAACGCCTGAGCCCCCGGACAGGCTTAACTTTTTCTTTATAGATGTAATTTTGTTGGACATTATAGATGATAGAGACCCATCTTAAGTCTTTTTTGGTATAAATATCTGGTGGCTTCACACCTCTACTGAAAAACGGCTCCTGTAGTGTTTAAGAGTTATTCCTGACGTAGTTTCATAACACTGATTTAAGCTAACATTCTTGTTAGAAAGGATAGAACAACAACAAGAAAATGTATCTGCTGATTCAGTGGAATTGTGTGGAAATAACAAGAAGATGGTAAGAAGCAAGCAATTTTCTGAAAATACAAGACAACGTAAACCACATGTTCAAATAGACCCTAAATCTGAGTTCTTCATCCTATTAAACAGTCTTCTGTTATCCATATTACAGAAAATTTCACTTAGTAGATGTATTCCCTTTGTCCCTAGGATATGTTGAATGTGGTGAATTAGGAGGCAGTATATTTTTTGGTGGTTATAAATAAACACCAAAAAATAAGTTACCACAGCTCTCAGTGACTTTTCTGAAAAAATGCTTAGCGTTCTTCTCCGAATGAGTAATCGGCTGTGTGTTTGAGGCTGCCCTACATTTCTCTGTCCTTGGACCCGCACATATGAGCTCCTGAAGGACTGAAAGAATTCCGAGTAAAGGCCTTTACTGAATGAATGTCGATTATGGTTAGACTCTTTTAGAGTTCAGATTTCAGAATTGTTGCCATGTACACCAGGTTCTAAAAACTAGAATTGATTTTAAAGTGTTTTCTTGGTCTTCAGTTTTCAAACATAAGCAAAGAGTTAAAGTGGAAACAGATGATTAGAAAAAAACATGGGATGAGCATGCTGTTTTCTCTGCAATAGGAGTGGTTTTGGTGTGAAGAAGATGTCCTCATGGAAACTTCCAGTTTTACTGTCTACTTTACAATTAGCCCCCGATTTAAACCTGAATTTTCTTGGTATTTTTACCCCCACCCCCTTATTTTCTTTTCTATTGAAGTTACTTGTGTCTAGGTCTCCTTATCTTCACCTACACCATTTTGCTAGTCTTTCTACTTTATTGACAGATGTATTTCCCTCCAAAGCCACCCTATATTCATTAGAGGGTTAAAGCTCCCAAAAGTTGTGCTTTGCATTTGTTACTCCTCGGTTTAGGAAGAGTCAAAAGCTGGTTTGGCTTCTCAGGACATTCTGAGACTGGGTCCGGATCGGGCTTTTGTAGCCCGTGAGGTTTGCATACCTGGGCCACGCGCTCCTGCTGTACACTACGTGTATGTTTGATTGCACTTTGCTCAGGAAGCTCTTAGCTTGGGACGTGTTCATTTCTACGCTTACCTACAAGCAGCCCTCTCCTCAAAACCCCCGCCAGGCAGGCTTGCTTCCCACATAAAGCTTTTCACAGCCGCCAGAACAAAAACGGCGTCCGCCCTCCCGAAGCCCTGTCCCCTGTATTGTGCTCTGTAATGTAAGTGCTCCCCTGCTGTCCTCTGAGCGCACCTCTGCCCTAGAACTTACTGTAGTCTTAGATCATCGTTGTTTCAGGGTTACAGTTGTTGTTGACATTACGTTTTCTATTTTGTTTTATATTTTTCATTAAACTATGAGTTCCTTGATGGCTGCGTTACCACTGCTTTTTCTTTGTGCATCTTTAGTGCCGAGAAGGGGAACATAGTAAATATCTGACTGATGCTTACTAGAAATGAGTTAAGTAGAATCAACCACTTGTATACATTTATTTGTAACATTTTTATCTTTGTATGTAACCTTCATCTCATCAAATTTTCAATGTCTTCGACACTTCAGTTCTGTAATATAAACACTTGGAGGATAAATCTCATAGTTAATCCCTCTGGCATCCCTGTGCCTAGTACCATGTCTTGAAAATATTAGAAAAAAGGAATGTTTGTCAATAGACTGGCTTCACAGAAAGGAGATATCTGAGTAATGGAGCGATTCGTTTCTATCTCTATTCAAAACACAAAACCAAATTGGGAAATCATATTTTTCCTTAAAACAAATTTTGAAAAAAGTAAGACTATCATAAAAATCTATTTTTCCATACAACCTTATGGCCTATGAATTTATAATGCACAATATTTCAAATGTGCTTACTAGTACGTTTACTTCTTTCCTCACATGTGATAGAGTGCTCTCTTCCTCTCCCCATTGTTTATGAGAAATGCTTAAAAATAAGTCAAAAACTGTAGCCTCTGTCTGGCACTGAGCCATCCACCTAGTACCAGATTGTCCCTTTGGTTACATTTTTCTTTCTCAACAGTTTATATTTACACACTTTCTTTCCATTTAAATTATAGCTCCTCCACAGTTTGTGGTTAGGCCAAGAGATCAGATTGTTGCACAAGGTCGAACAGTGACATTTCCCTGTGAGACTAAAGGAAATCCACAGCCAGCTGTGTTTTGGCAGAAAGAAGGCAGCCAGGTGAGTGTGAGCATCAACTACCCCCCTGTGAACCCCCTGTCTTTGGTGAGCCTCAAATTTGCTTTGTCTTTCTTGTTATCAATGTTGAATTTACTTTGTTTCTAAAAATGGAACCGATTCATTTTAAAATAAGTGGGAATTAGATGTTCCAGTGTTGATTTTCTAAAATTCTGTATCTTATATAGAATAAATACAATTCCATGTAACAAACGATCTTTAATTCTAACTAAAACCTGTCACTATTTAAACTTTCTGAACAGAAAAGTCATTTCTTTTTCTTGCACTGAACTACCCTGGATTGGTGAGACAACATACAGCACTTAGAACATCTTATCAATATACATTTCCGTTATTAAATTGCCAGGAAACAAATTTCAGTTACCTTTCCTAAGTAAATAGTGTAAATAACTTTTTCTTTTATTATTAAGTTAAAAATGCTTCCATTTAAGTGTGGGAAAAATATTTTGTTCTGTCAATCTTTCCAGATTCTTTCACAGTAGGGTTGGACAGACAATAATACATTACAAACTGGAAGCAACTAACACTTTGGTCTTTGCTGTGCACTGGTTTATCCTCTCTGAGCAGCAGGTTTCTCAGATTCTCTGCTAAAATTCAATTGGATGCTCAATTTTTCTCATTTAAGACTTTCTCCAAACTGTGATGAACACTCAGCCTCGAGGTGCTGAGGTTATGTTTGGAATTTCCGGCTTCAACCAGATCAGAAATTGGGGTCTTTGTCTAGGAACTTATCTGTACATTCCTGAAGGACCTAGAGATATTTTTTTCTAGATGTTCCAAGACCATCGCCACGGAGACATGCAGTTCTCAGGAAGAAGCCTATAGTGCTCGCTCCTCCTCAGCACCTTCTGCTATTTGGCCAAGTCCTGGGAGAATTTTCTGAGGAACAATGGAAGCCACGATTATCAGGAAATCTAAAAACTTTGATTTTAGATACGTATGGGGAATTGCCATAGCCTTTATTAAGAGAACCTGTTGCTCAGAACTCAGGCATGACCATGTGGGTAGCGAGGCATCAGGAATTCCCTCAGTGGTCTTTTTAATTCTGTGGGCTCCTGTATGTTCCCGGTACACCCCAAAACAGCAGTTTTATAAAACTTGACCTGGATGGACAAATTGTCTCTCCTGCCTTCCTGAATGCACCTGATGCAGTCACTCCCCTATGATCTGTGGGGTGTAAAAGTAGTGAGGGGAAGATAATATAAAGTGCTGACCACTGCCTATCTAACATTGGAACTGTTCCAGGCCTTGTTTCCTATCTTTTTAAAAATCACTTTGTAACTATAAAATTGATATCTACACATAGAGTTCCTCAATTCTTCACTTAAAAATTGATTTTGGATAAAAGCATCACACACTCTAAACTCAGTGTTAAACAACATGACCTTAGCTATAACACACACACACACACACACACACACACACACACACACACACACACGGGAAAAGGAAAGAATTCTAAAGCCATTTTCCCTTTTATGAATGTACAATCTTTGCAGCACTATTCATCTTTATTGAAATTTTCTTAACCTAAAATATGAGGATAATACATATTACTTCACATAAGTTATGGAGATGTCATAATTTAGTTAGTTTATATAGAAAAGGGCCTTACATATTATGAAGGTCAACAAGATATTACTTCTAACATCTGGTTAGAAATGGGAAAATGCAGAATGCACCCGCTCCCCACTGAGTCCTGGCTACGGGGCAAGTTCATGCTTCTGCTCAGGTGAAGGCTGCAGGGCCTGAGGTCTTCCTCCACCAGGACACTGTTGTCCAAGACCAAGGAGAGGCTCAGCACTGCTCCGGTCCCCTCTGCTCCCAGACCCACACAGGCCGGGAAGGCTGAGGCCAGGAGAGAAATAAATATTATTTATTTATAAACGATGCAGGTAACATGATGTAAAACAATTTGATTGTGGCAAATCTACACTGTAAATCCATGTATTGAGTCAAACACTATTGTAGCATGTTTTGTTATTATACAGATACAGCTATTTCATGTGTGAATCCCGTGCCCTGAAATAGCTCCAGGTTATAAAAATATTGCATAAAATGTGCTTTGTTCCCATGGCCAAATAAACATGATATTTTAATATGCTACATGGTGTTTTAATGGTGCTGAAAAAGTAATGATTAAATAACTTCAGAGCGTTTCTTCTTCTGTTATTTGACAAATCATTATGTAATTCCATAGACGTTAAATTTTCTAGTTAGATGATCTGATTTGCTTACAGTCTTAGGTCTGTTTTTTTTTTTTCCTTCTCTACCTGTCTTCTGAGAGAGAGAGAGAGAGAGAGAGAGAGAGAGAGAGAGAGAGAAGAAGTGCTGGAGCAGATTGTAAAATTTTAAATCATGAATTGGGGTATCAGGAAAAATAAATTGGTTTTACTATCTCCAGTATCCAATTTTTGCAGTGATCTATGACAATCCTTCAGAAGAGGGAGTTAAGAGCCTGGACTTAATGGTCCGTATTCCTCAATATGTGCTGATAATGCCAATTAACACTAATAGGATACCCGGGCACTTCAAAGCAAGAAGAGCTCTGTAAAATTCTGGGTTTTGCTTGTAATCCATTATCTTTTGCCTAAGTCATACAAGCAGGGAATAAAAGATGATGGGTTAACCTCAATCATATGTCATTTTCCATGTCAACGAATCATTTAGAAGGTGGACTAATATTACATTGTAGAGGAAGAGATCCCAGAGAGAATTAAACCCATCTAATGTATTAGTGCTATGTAAATCAGTATTCTAATGGCTAATTGTAGGAAAGTGCACACTTTGAGTTATTGTATCATTTTCAAGTGGCTTTAAAATTTAGACCCTTCTCTTTCAGATGGTTTATTTCAGCAATATATCTGGATTCCATGGGAGAATTAGCTTGTTCGCAAATGATGTTTCATATGATAAAAATGTCTATCCTTGTATAGTAATACAAATTTTATAACAGGGCAATGGCATCTTGAAATTATGCTCCTGACATGCTAGCAAACATCACTTCTTTTAGAAAGGGTTTAACATCATGGTAATGTTTATGTAAAGTGGGCTTATGGTGTCACACTTGAATCTAATAAAGTGGACATCCATCATGTTGCAATAAAGAGAAGAGCTTCTAATTAAAGTAGGACATCATTCTCAGGATTAAAGTCATTTAGCGTAATTGAAAAGTGCTAATACCCTATTTTATCCTCTTCCATTGGTATTACTTCAAGGGTAAAAAACATTTTAAGGTGAAATGTGTCTTATGCCTTTAATTGAATGTTGTTATCTTCTTATTTTAAAGTATTGAAACTGTTTAATTACAAACCTGGAAAATTAATTACTATATTGAGAAACAGATTGCATAGGGTTATAATGTCTCTTTTATAAATAAATACAACATAAAATTGATATGTTCTTATTTATAATCCATCTTGGAAATATATCTCAATATAATTTATTACACCCAAATGTTTTTCTTAATTGAGTAACAGTAAAGCAACATAGGTCATGGCAGTTAATATCCCTGCTCTCATATGAAAACATTTTAAAGATTGTGATTAGTCTGCTTATATCTAATATGAGATAAATAGTAAACTAACTTTAAAAAAAGTATTATTATGAAATTTTTTTAAGATTGCACACATACTTCAGAAACAGTCTTTATCTTCTCTTTATTTTCTTTGATTTGCCTGCAGCATTTGTTCATAGCTCATTTTGAGGCTCTTATGATACATAGAAAACTTACAGCACAAGCAGATTGGGCTCTGTGTCAGTCTCAGTAACACATTTTTTGTAACATCGTTAGTAGAAATTTTGATAATATCAAATATTAAAAATGATCAGCAGAAAATATATGTTGCATTCTTTAGTAATGTGCAGCATATAAAATGTATGCATAGTTGATGTTTCATTACATATCCTCACTTTCTTATGAGTTGAGTCAGATATGCATTATTATGCCCATTTTACAGATCAGCAAACCATGTTTCAAATATATGAAGTAATTATCAGAAAGTTAGGAAAAGATAAAATTGCTAAGATACTTATTTTTTAAAGATGATTGTGCCTTCAACTAGAGCATGCTGGCTTTTTAGAGCATATTATTTTTCCATCATTTGCAAAAAGTTTCTCAGTGAAACTCACAATGTGCCATTAAATTATTTCAATACTTTGTGTGTGTTTTTTTATTAAACCTACGTATTTTCTTTTCCAACCATATTCCCATAACTGCAATAGCTAATGTTAGTGTAATTTTCCTTCCAAGTGGGAAACGAGTATTGATGAGATTGTGTTTGCTTCCACAGAACCTGCTTTTCCCAAACCAACCACAGCAGCCCAATAGTAGATGTTCCGTGTCACCAACTGGAGACCTCACGATTACCAACATTCAGCGTTCAGATGCGGGTTACTATATTTGCCAGGCCCTAACTGTGGCAGGAAGCATTTTAGCAAAAGCTCAACTGGAAGTTACTGATGGTGCAGTATTATTAGATTTGTCTTATGGAAATGATGGTTTTTAAAAAATGGTTATTCTTTGATTTTTAGAAAGAGAGAGTAGGGACAGGGAGAGAGAGCGATCAATTTGTTGATCCACTTATTTATGCATTTACTGGTTTATTTTTATATGTGCCCTGACTGGGGAATGAACCTGCAACCGTGGCATATTGGGATGATATTGTAACCTGACCAGGGCATACTTTTTAGTGCAAGATTCACATTAACATGTGAAATGTTCTAATTTGTTAGTTAAATTATTTTAATAAATTCTTATCATTTTAGTTTGGATCTAGATAAAATAACATTTTGAATAGTTTATAATTCTCCTTGATTTAATACCATTTATTTTCCCAGAGAACTTCCAAGATAATCTATTTATTGTTAAAAACATAGTGATGCATTATTTTAAAGAAATGATACCATAGTCAAATTGTATAGACATGTTCTCTGTATATTTTAATTAGTCTTGTGAAGACATGCTTGCTTCTAATAGATAATAATATTATTTTACTAGAGGAGAAATATAGCATCTTTAATATTCAGTGGAAATGGAGATGGGTTTTTCGTTAGCTAGTTACATGCTATGACTTTTTAATTATACATTCACTGTGTTAAATTAATTAAACACCTCAAAACTGCTGTTAGATGCTAAAATTATTATTTCTTTATTTGAACAGATGTACTAGGAATCTTAAACGAAGCACCTATACTCATAGCAAAAGTTGGAAAAGAGACAAGAGCTTTAACTGATTTTTCCCCAACAGCTTGTCACGAATGACAACGAGGGAGTTTTCGATACTTTTTTTAACCTATGCGCATGAATTTAAGCTCTATTTTTTGATGTCTTAAATTTTTTCTGCTCTCCTATATTTGTGAATTTGTGGGTAGTTTTTTTTTGTTTGTTTTTCTTGACACTATGATTCTGAGACACAGAGCTTCTCTGTGTGACCTCTCTGATTCTCTTCTGGTGGAATGTGCTTTCATACAATTCACATTGACATGTAGATTAAAAGGTCATTTAAAATTAATAGGAAGGCAATGCTTTTTAATGTTTGTGCTATTGCCTGATTCAGCACACTGGCAGGAATGAAAATAATGTAAATAGAACAGACAAACGTTGGCTGTGGGGTCCTGGGTCGTGAATGGTTGCACTTGCTGCTGCTGCAGAGATTCACTGCTGCCAAAGGGAAAGAAGCCAGGTTCAGGAAGGACCGGTGCTGAGCTCTTCCTGTAGCTGCTGGACATGAGCTTTTACTCTTCATGTGTCCATATTTCCTTAAACTAAATATAACTGTTAATCTTTGTTAACATTTTACGTTTTCTCCTATGAACAAAAATGTCCAGGTACATATACTTGGAAAATACGATATTCTGGCCAAAGCCAAGTTTTAGTCTACACTTTACAAAACATTTGAAACAACACTTAAGATCTCTATTGCAATCCTTTGAAGATCTTAGGTTATATTATTTTACAAAAGACAGACTCTAAAATATTATTAAATGGCTTGACTGGTTTGGCTCAGTGGATAAAGCGTCGGCCTGTGGACGCAAGGGTCCCAGGTTTGATTCTGGCCAAGGGCATGTACCTTGGTTGCGGGCACATCCCCAGTAGGAGGTGTGCAGGAGGCAGCTGATCGATGTTTCTCTCTCATCGATGTTTCTAACTCTCTATCCCTCTCCCTTCCTCTCAGTAAAAAAATCAATAAAATATATTTTTTAAAATATTATTAAATGAAGAAATTTTTATGGAAAAACATATTTGTAGAAAATAAAATTGAGGAATTAGAAAAGTTGGTTTATGGTATGACTGTGGTTCATGAAACAGGTGGATATTCAGAATTATGATTAATATAATGGAACAGAAAATTTTTGTTTTGAGAACTTATGTTAGTTGATGACATGATCACACAAAACGCAGTAGTTATTCTAACTGCGTTTCTAAGGTCAAAATTAAGACAGTGATAAACAGTTTTAAATCTGGTGAACAAAATGGCTCTGTACATTTTCCTACAACTGGCTTGAACATTAATTGCTACATTGATTTTTACTTAAGTAAGCAATCTCAAAATCAAGATCCTTTTTCAAAAACATTGAATGAAGGTCATAGAGTTATTGATTTTTAGAGTAAAGAAACCTAACTTCAAGGCTTGCACACACGTATTATTATTGTAAACAACTGTCTCCAAATTTTAACTTGCCACATTGGTTGATGACTTCAGCTTTAGTGTTTTGAATGTTTTAATTTGGTTAGCAATTTAAAAATATGTGATCCATTATTTTTATTTTCAACATTTTTTGTGTGCATGACTCAGGGCTATTTAGAGCCAATTGAAGTTCCAATGAAGAATGAAAGCATATGCCATGTTCTGAGAAACAAGCAAAACATCTAGCAATTCTTCTGTTATGTTTTTACACTTAAACTTCTTTCTCAGAAATATTTTTAGCTCAAGTGTTCAAATGAGATGAGATTGCTAATGGTGATGAAAGGAACTTTTAAATGATAATTTTACTGATTATAGATTGAGATAAGATGCTTCAATATACTTGAGTTTTAAAATATCCCATTAAAATACCTCATTAATTCATTCCTACTGTTCTTCATTTCTTCTTCTACATCTTGTCTTTGAGAAAATTAAAATATTGTAATGAGAATTCTATGAATAGAGTCAATAGAATCTAAAAGGACTGATGGGAAGACATGTACTTATATCTTATATTGACAAAAATGTTACATCACAATCTTATATGACTGATTTATTGAAGATTTATAATACATAGTCAGAGAAAACCATGGAGTTGTTCACAGATCACTGCAAACCCTAAGTGTTCATTTAAGCATTGTCCTTAATGTGATGGAAACCTGTGATCATTTTTCACCCATAACACAATTGAACTGAAAATTCCTTCTGGCCAGGAGAGTTTTAATTACTTTATTGATCAAATTCATTTAAAATAGGATTAGTGGAATATTTGGGAAGTAATAAATAAATAAATAAATAAATAAATAAATAAATAAATAAATAAATTAGATGCATTTTGGCTATATCTAATGATTTCAAGAAAATGAAAATAAAACTAGGTTATAAGAAGTTCCCTGAATTCTATGTAGATATTTAATTTGGAACAGTCATTTAAAACTCACTAAATACAGTGGGGCCTTGACTTATGAGTGTCCCGACTAACGAATTTTTTGAGATACCAGCTGTCTCTCGGCCGATTTTTTGCATTGAGTTGACAGAGTAATTTGAGCTAAGGAGCTCCTTAATGAGCTCGGTCTCTGAACGAATTTAACTCATAAGTCAAGGCCCCACTGTAATATCTACTCTGCTACTACAGAACTATTTTTCTTGCTGAATTTAAAAATTATGTTTTGTGAATTGCCTTTCCTTTTTGGTCCATGAAGTAAATAAATTCTATGGAACTTCCTATTTGAATATCTAATTGCCCAATTATCGCCAGAGGTGGCATAATTGATATGATATTGTAAGCTCACATTCTCTGATGATTATTTTGTTTACTTTTAAAGTAAATAATTTGATTAAGGAAAGCAGTAAAATAATAGGTTTAATTTGTTTTGTAAAGAATACATGAGCAGTATTTTATTGTTTTTCTTGAGTTTTTATAAGATTTTCTACATACATACACACATACATACATGCCTGCACACAGATTTTAATGTATATTTTGATGTAGTAGGTTTAGGTTGGTTGAAAATCCACTACATCTTTCCAGACAAGGGACCAATATAATAACGTGCATCTTTAATTTAAATTGATTGGTTTTCTCATGATAGGCTCTAAAAAGGCTGCTTACTGTATTGCTTTTTTTCTCAGGACTGTAAAGAATAGAAAAAAAGGTGATGCATATAGATTGAGAAATAATCATATACTGGCATTTATAGAAACTGATAGACAAAATGATTAGAAGATTGATAAGCAATAAGACTATTTTATTATGAACAGTGGAATATAACATGATCTTGAGAAAAACTCTCTTCACAATTGCTTAGTGGAAATAGAATCCACTATAATTTTATATATAAACTAAATAATAGTTCTCATAGTTCAAGGGTCAACAGTGTATGTGTGTATTTTGAAGAAATGGCTAAAATTATATAAGATCAGCCTGGAGCATCTTCTAGTATCAGAAAGAAAGGAAGTACTCAGCAAAACAGAAACAAAAACCCACACGTTGTTGGGGGTTGGAGGTAGATGTCAATGGAGCACAGGAGCCAAATGAATGAGCACCCAAAGGCCAATGTAGAAATTTGAGCAGCAAAACATATAAAGTGGTATTGGAGTATAAGTCAAAATATAAAATAAATATGCATGAGTACATATTGATAAAAATATGGTTAAATAAATTAATAAGTGGAGAAGAGAAAAATCTGTGCACAATATTTCCAAATATTTTTGTAAATAGTCTGCCCTCAAGGAAGTGGAGCATAACTCCCCACTCTTTACGTGTGGACTACTCAGAGGCATTCCTCCCTGAGGGTACAGCTATGAAAAGGGGTAAATTTAACTTTATGGTGGAGAAACCTAACAAACACCCCTCAGCCTGGTGATCACAGTGAACATCAACAGTGGTATGTCTTTTTTATAAATTTACAAAATATGTCCCCCTCACCCATCTGTCCCATACCCAAGCGCTTCTCTGCCTCTGGCAACTATCATCCTCTGTATCTATGATCTTTTTTGTGTGTTTGCTTGCTTGTTTGTTCTAAATTCAGGTACAATTTAAAAATTGATATTTATTTTTTCAATTTTAAAACATTTAATTTATTATATATATTTTTAAAACATTTAAAAATACACACACACACACACACACACACAGTTGACCCTTGAACAATGTGTAGGTTAGGGGTACTGACCTTCTTTGCAGTTGAAGATCCATGTATAACTTTTGACTCCCCAAAATTTTAACTAATAACCTACTGTTGACCGACAGCCTTACCGATAAAATAAATAGTTGATTAACATATGTTTTCTATGCTGTATTATATATTGTATCCTTACAATGAAGTAATCTAGAAAAAAGAAACTATTATTAAGAAAATAATATATGTGCATGAAATAAAAAACATATCTTAGATAATTAACCAAAATCTTTGTTTAAGTTTATAGAACTTTCTCTTAAATCTAAGAATGTTTCCTTTGACCTGGACATGTAAGCTTGCCTACATTTGACTCCATATTTTCATTACCCATTTAAATAATACTATATATTCTGATATATTCCCTAAATTATTACAAAATACTTCTAAAGACACTGAAGATAAAATTTAATTAAAAACACACCAAAATAAAAGTTGAAATTATGGAAAATTTATCCAACAAATACAGGAATTGATAGATATGTAAAGACTATTGAAAACCCAATGTTCGTCATACCATAAATAAAGTCTAATTAGATTGCTTATCTTTGCTTAATTGTAAGGACCAATTAAGTTATATCATCCAAATTATGTTACTATAATTTAAAGACTCAATAACAATTTTGGATATAATTTATTTATAATCAAATATTTTGACATCAACAGAAATATTATAGCCTATATACATAAAGCATGTAACTAGTGATAGCAAGAGTGAAATTATGTATTATGCATATATTTATAATAAAATAAAAGTGAAAATTGATTCTACTCATGTATCCTCCACTGTCTTTCTTAAATATGCATATGAGAGATAAAGCAGACATTTTATGATGGCTGTAATAAGCCGTCCATATTTTCATTTTAATATGATTAAGCCTTTCAATAACAGTAAGCCTTTCTAAAATGTTAGAATTTTATGCCATTAGCATCTTAATCATAGGTAATTCAAAGTTATAAATAATAATATGGCCTCAGTATAGTGTGTACAGATGATAAATATGTGATGGATACAGAATAAGTTATAAATAATATTGATTTGGGGGCTTTAACGTTACTTTCTATATCAAGACTACTGAACTTTAAAGCAGTTAAAATGTTCTGAAAATATCTTTGTCCTTTAGTTTTAACAGATAGACCTCCACCCATAATTCTACAAGGCCCAGCCAACCAAACACTAGCAGTAGATGGCACAGCATTACTGAAATGCAAAGCAACTGGTGATCCTCTTCCTGTAATTAGCTGGTTAAAGGAGGGATTCACGTTTCTGGGTAGAGATCCAAGAGCAACTATACAAGACAAAGGAACATTGCAGATTAAAAATTTACGGGTAAGTAATGGTCAACTTGTATGTATCTTTATCTCAACTTATGTATTGACCTAGAGAAAACTGTGTGTGAACTTAAAACCTCATATACCTGCACATTACTCTACATTTTATTATGGTCCATGTTAGTTCTTATTGTACAAATGATGAATTCCAATTAGAGGGAATATCATTGTCCTTATGTTACTCATAATTTTTAAACAGACTTAGAAAGTTTTTACTCCTTCATCCAAACCCATCCTATATAATAAAGAGCTAATATGCAAATAGTCATCACACCCTCACGCAATCACGCCTTAATGGCTCAGACACTCAACACTAGGGAGAGAGGAATGGTGAAAAACCAAGAACAAATGAGCTTGTGAGAGAGGAATGGGAAGCAGCCAGGCTGTGGCTCGGGGGAGGAACAAGCTGCCTGCCCCTGGTCCCGGGCACCAGTGCCTGTGGCTGTGGGCCAAGAGAGGGACGAGCTGCCTGCCCCTGGTCCCGGGCACCAGTGCCTGTGGCTGTGGGCCAAGAGAGGGACGAGCTGCCTGCCCCGTGGTCCCGGGCACCAGTGCCTGTGGCTGTGGGCCAAGAGAGGGACGAGCTGCCTGCCCCTGGTCCCGGGCACCAGTGCCTGTGGCTGTGGGCCAAGAGAGGGACGAGCTGCCTGCCCCTGGTCCCGGGCACCAGTGCCTGTGGCTGTGGGCCAAGAGAGGGACGAGCTGCCTGCCCCGTGGTCCCGGGTGCCTGCAGCTGCAGCCCGGGCAAAGCCGCCTGCCCAAAGTCCCCCGCAGCTACGGCCGGCTCGGGCAAAGCCGGCCCAGGTCCTGGGTGCCTGCAGCCAGCCAGAGGGAGGGAAGACCAAGTCCTGAGTGCAGAGGTGGTTAGGGGTGATCAGGCCAGCAGGGTAGCAGCCAGAGGAGATCAGGCAGGCAGAGGTGGGTAGGGCGATCAGACAGGCAGAGGTGGTTAGGGCGATCAGACAGGCAGGCAGAGGGGTTAGGGTCAATCAGCAAGGCAGGCAGGCAACCGGTCAGGAGCCGGAGGTCCAGGATTGCTAGAGGCAGTGGGATATCCCCCGAGAAGTTCCACATTGGAGAGGGTGCAGGCTGGGCTGAGGGACCCCCTTCCTGTGCACGAATTTCATGCACCAGGCGTCTATATAATAAAAGCCTAAGTGACCGTTATGGCAGAACAACCAGTCGCTATGATGCACACTGATCACCAGGGAGAGACGCTCAACAGAGGAGCTGCCACCTGGTGGTCAGTGAGCTCCCACAGGGGTAGCACTGCTCAGCCAGAAGCTGGGCTCAGGGCTGGTGAGTGCAGCAGCGGTTGCGGGAGCCTCTCCTGCCTCTGCAGCAGCGCTAAGGAGCAGTGAGCCCAGCAGTAAGGAGCAATCAGGCAGGTGGTAAGGAGCGAGGGGTCCTGGACTGCAAGAGGGATATCTAACTGCCGGCTTAGGCCCCATCCCCATTTTCCCAAGGGGTCCCATGCTGTGAGAGGAAACAGGCCAGACTGAGGGACCCCTCAGTATGTACATAATCCATGAAATTAAAAATCTTAATTACATAAAGTTAATGATAGGAATAGAATATTTAAATAATTTTAAAATGACAAATACATCTGATTTAAACTCATGAACAAAGGACATTTATACACTTGATCTTAGCCAAAAGGCCGAGAAGCAATCAAAGGACATTTATAAAGAAATGTGGATAAATTGGTTTGACCAAACAGCTGTGTGGAAAACATAAAGAGATGAGACTGAATAATAGGAGGCAGGTTTAACTAGTTCATAGAATATCTTACATTTTAGGTTAAGTTGCTATAGAGTTTAAATGTAAGCCTGTGGACAAGAATAAGCCTTGTTGGTCTTTTAATAGAGGATGACTGTTCCTGCCAACTTAAGTAAGTTACACCTGCTTCAGGATCAACTCAATCAAAATAAATGTTTACTTCTGAGTATTGTATTAGCTATATACTACTGTGTAACAAATCAGCAAAAACATAGAGGCTTAAAGCAATACGCATTTACTACCTCACAATATCTGTGGGTTAGAAGCCTGGGCATGACTTAGTTAGGTTTTCTGCTTTAGGGTCCAAAAGTCTACAATCAGGCTGGTCATCTCATCTGAAGATTGACTTGAGATAGATTTGATTCCAAGCAACATGATAGCAGCAGCACTCAATTACTTGTGACTGATGACTTTAGCATCTTTCTTACTGCTGACTGCCTTTAGTTCCTTGCTATATGGATATTCCCAATGTGATTGCTTACTTCCTCAAAGTCAACAAAAAAGAGAGTCTCCTAGCAAGAGCGGCATTGCTGTTCTAGCAGCGTGATCAGAAATATGACATCCTGACACCCTTGCTTAATTCTCTTGTCAAGAAGTAAATCAACAGGCCTTCCACAGGCAAGCTGAGGGATTATACAAGGTGTAACTACCAAGAGGATATATCATGGGGGTGACCTGCCCTTCAAAAATATATTCAATTCATTCAACCAAATATAGAGAGCCTCCCTTTATGCAGCAAGCACTATGCCAACACTTGAATGTATATTATAGTAATCAAAAGATTGGGAATGAGAGCCAGCACTAAGATGGTTGACGTTAATAGTGCACAAATAAAAAATCAACTGAAAATGATTCAATGGAAGAAGAGTTAGTAGAATCTGGTCTTTGGGAGAAATTAGGAACCAAGATGAAGAAAAAACAAAGCAAAAAAAAACCCCAAAAATGTTGAATTTTCCCTTTTACAATGCTCATAATGTTCACTTACAATGCCAATTTATTTGCAATCATACACTTAGTTTGTATTTATCAGTATATCATACAGATACATATACAAAAAGGAAAATTTTCTCTATTTTTACATTGTGTGTGCACACACAGACACACAAATATTCAATATATTAAATGCATTTTTACTTTGAGGCACAAGCATTAATTATTGCTCAAAGTAGGAAAAAATGCTTTTTAATTCAGTTAAAAGAAAAATAAATTAATGTAGATTTTAGCCCGTCTTTTTATTGATTGTAAATTAATTGTTAACCTTCTATGAACAAAATGGGAGTTATTAAGAAATTAATGCCAACTCCCCTTGAGTAAACATTTTAACCTCTCTCTCTGTGGGCTAAAGGCAGACTTGGGCCATGGAGGTTAATGCAGTTTCACTGTACTGCTGAATTAGAGGTTGTGCTTGAATGGTCAGGATCCCAAGTAATGTTTGAAAAAAGCAATTAAAGGTGGGTGCTTGATGATGTCAAACTCAGAGCCCTCTGACAGACTCCTGAGTAGTCTGTCTGAGATGCAGGCTCCTGGGGGCTTGTCTGCAGCCAACTGCACAAGGAGTACAGTAGGTGATGGAGGCTGACAGCACATGAATCTCTTTTTAAAGCACTTGCTTAAGGATAAAAGGAAAGAGTGGGAAATCCTTGAAATGCCTGTGATCAGAAAAGACATTATTTAAAGTTAAAGGAATAAAAATGAATGTGATGATGTTGATGACATAGGAGTGACTTTTAGCAATGAGATTTAGGCTTTTGATAGCACTTTTGCTAAACTCAAAAAAAATGATTCTCTTTCTGTAATATGACTGTATTTAAAGGGAGATAAAAATGGGTTTTGCAGTACTTCACTCATATCAAAAGACTTTCTGTAGGTTATATTCCTTTGTGTCTCACTATTTCTTTTTTGATACTTAATACAAGGGAGGAAATAGAATGATGAACATTGTGTTCCTATAGTTCAGCTAATTGGTAGCTGAATCTGTATCTTATGAGAAGTAGAAAATTTCAACACCCATTAAAACATATCTACCACAGCTAATGTCAGACTTGTATCTCCCCACAATGACAAGGAGATCTGTTAAGAAGCTTTACCTACATACCCTTCTTTTAGCATTTGCACGTAATAACAAGTGCTACATTTTAGTTCAACAGCTATAATAAAATGCAAATTCTTCACTCTTTCAGAGACCATATTCAAATGAACATCCCATTAAAATCCAACTCAGCTCATTATATTTAGTTTGTGAGTGATGCTTCTTAAATGAAAAGATTTCTAATGACTAATGTGCTCAGCCACATCTGAAAGAAGAGCTTTCCCCACAAAGGCTCTCCCCCATCATCACTTCCGTAATGGAAGATAGTTGTATAGAGATAATATTGCAAAGAACGATGTTCCAGAGCAATTTGAACCTTAGGTTAAAATACATAATGACATGTAAAATAAATTAAAATGGAATCACAGTAACATTCATGAACTTAAGATTTACTTGAGAATCAATTGTGAAAAGTTCAGTCATCCATACCCTCACATTTTGAACCCAGCAGGTAGTATATTCTATGAACTCCCATATTTCATCAACAATCAGACTCATGTTCACTGCAGAATTTTGATTCTATATTTAACTTGCCTTATTCTGTGTGGTCATCAGTTTCTCTTTCCAGTCTCGCTCTTCCTTCAGCCCTAAACTGATACCAATTAATGTTTGCAATGTAAGCCCACAGGGTTCAACCACACATCTTATTTTATCTTGGGGCTTTTGTCAATGCATGATCATAGAGTATTCTTCATTTTACATTTGTAAAATAGAACTTTTGATTATATTATTCATTATTCCTAAAAGTCTTTTGTTATTCTTCAATAAATAACAGAAATATTTTAAGTGATAAATAAAATGGTTACTTTTATGTATACTTATAAAATGAGTCATGTATTAGATTATTTCTGTGGTCTCTTTCAGCTCTAAAATTGCAATTTTCCATTGGCATGATTTGTTTATTTTTTAATGATATAATTATATTCCATTCACTGTTATACTACTACAATTTAAATATAGCTGGATACTGATCTCTTTAAAGGGGAATATTTAGTATTTTAAATTTTTAATATTTTCAACAAATTATTTTAAACACTTTAATTCTCTCCCCACCTTGCTCACTAGATTTCTGATACTGGAACTTATACTTGTGTGGCTACAAGTTCAAGTGGGGAGACTTCCTGGAGTGCTGTGCTGGATGTCACAGGTGAATTCTTTGTGAATTATCTTCCCAGAATTTATCTTCTTAAGAAATCTTGCATGCATTTTAGTGATTACCTCATTATCAAATACCAAGTTAAGAAGAGATCAGTATTTTAAATTCATTAAATGTAAAAATTATCATGCCACTTTTTAATTCCTGCACCTCTTACACATAGCATCGCATATATGCAATTTGATACATTTTTTCTTGACAACCTTATTTTATTTTCTCAATCTAAAAAGAAAGCAATCCTAACAATCATGTGGGAAAGCAAACATTTAGTAACATGTAGGAAAAGAGAATGTTCACTTATATACTTTTGTTCACTGACTAGGTCACTTACTTAATATACGATTTTTCTTTTTTTAATCATAGTCGTCAGCATATGCATTCAGGAATGAAGCTTTTTCTGTTTGTCCTCTACAGAATCTGGAGCAACAATCAGTAAAAATTATGATTTAAATGACCTGCCAGGACCACCATCCAAACCACACGTCACGGACGTTACTAAGAACAGTGTCACCTTGTCCTGGCAACCAGGTACCCCTGGGACTCTCCCGGCAAGTTCATATATCATTGAGGCGTTCAGGTATGGGATAGTTCCTATTTTCTCCATTGGGTTTTGCTTTAGTTCATATGTTCTCAAATCTCCTGCTTTTTTATTTTAAAGACGTGATTAATCTGTACATTTTAAGAATTTATTTTAAATCTGACTTTATTCAAGAATAGACTTAAGTGTGTTTCTTTTTCATTTTAACCTTAATTATAAGATTAAATATGTATTATCCTTGCCTAAGTTTATAGGAATCTAATTATGACATAATCACTTAGCTCCTTCGTTTACCCTGTCCATTATAAGGATTTAAGATGAGAATTTCGGCATTAGAAGTAAGCAGAAAATAATTTAATTAGGCACAAGCACCTTTTAAGTTATGCAATGTTTATTGAGGCACAGAACCCTAGAATTTTGCTTCCTAATACTTACAGCAGAACTTAAAATAATTCCATTGTTTTATGCTAAATATTTGAATACATCTATTGGTTATGCTTAAGAGAAAATTAAAAACTACAACTAAAAATTATTGTATGTACCTCTGGTTGCTGAAAATAAAAGATATGTTTAGTTGTTACTTGAAATAATTGTCATCAGTTTAAGGATATAAACTATAAGTTAGCAAATGTCATTATAAAAAATGTCTTATGGGAATTTGATAAAATACTTACAAATGAGAAAATGTAGTTTTGTATTCAGTTTCAATGTGTTTTTATTTGCCATTATAAAGATAGTGATGGCCACTGTCCTTTACAAGCATTAAGACAAATGCTTTAAAATGCTTTCATTTTAGTTTCTTATAGTCCATTTAATGGAATGATGAGCACCTAGTTTTCAAATTTCAAAATACATTTTTGTTTAATTTCCATGCTTTGATGCAAAGAACTTACTTCTGAAAAATTAATGGAAGGTGCTGAAAATTGCATTTTCTCTTCATTTTAAACAAAAGGAATACTTGATCTCAGACAAAGTGCTCTAAACGGGCATGCTGTCTGTAATTGGCTGTAAGGGGTTCAGAGGTAGGTCCTCATTCCAAGAGGACCTGTCATGTATGATTTTATTAAAAATGTGACCAGAGGAAAATACTCATCCATTGCTTCATTCCTTCTTTTACAGATATGTAGTTTTAGAAGGCTTTATTATAATATTTCATGTGGAAATGATCAAAAGAAAACACACCTTGTAACAGGAAAATGTATTGGCATAATTTACTCTGTAGTCCATTTATTCTTTCTACAGGTTAATTCTTTTCAAGGTATATGTATATATATACATACATTTACGAGGACCATATTTATTGTATAAACTTGATGTTGTGATCTTGGCCTCTGTTCCTTTTACAGGTATTCATTTAGTGGGCTGCTGTGCATTAGCAAAGGGCTGTTACATCTCCTGGGCTGAGTTTAATTTTGTTGTGCATGGCACTTTCGTTAGGTGGGCTTGGCTTTGTTGTTGTATAAACTGAAATCATCCAAATGTTTCATTTATTGGGCTGAATACTCCAAGTGTTTTTTGTGTGTGTATGTGTGTGTGTTTAATTTTCAGCCATTAACCTTTGTCATTGATACCCAATTCCATTTCCAATGCCTTTATGACTGCACCTTAAATGAAATGTCTGTTCTTGTTACAGCCAATCAGTGAGCAATAGCTGGCAGACAGTGGCAAACCATGTAAAGACCACCCTCTATACAGTGAGAGGACTGCGGCCCAATACAATCTACTTGTTCATGGTCAGAGCGATCAACCCCCAAGGTCTCAGTGACCCAAGCCCTATGTCAGATCCTGTGCGCACACAAGGTAATTTCAAGAGCTGTAAATATGACTGGCTCTAGAAGGAGGCATTAGCACATCTGTAAGAACAAAGGGATTGCAACAGGAAGATACATGTGTCTGTATTAGTTGTTATAATGATTCACTAGAACTGACGCAGTCTGCAGGGAGCATGCTGTGCACCTTGGTGAGTGTATCCTCTTTCTTGAGGTGTCAGGGTCTATTTAGTACCAAATAAACCAAATAATCGAATATATTCACATGGTAAGAGTAAATAAACTAATTTAAGGCTTTACTATATTTCAAAGGGAGGAAAAATATTTCTCCTTTTTTGAAATTAATTATACAGTGATCTGGAATTGATAAGATGCCCAGATAAAGACATCATTACTCCCTACTGTTTAGAAATTCTGCTTCTATAGTGCAGTGGGTCTCAAGTTGTGGCTTCCATGGAAGCAACATCTCATCACCTGAGACCATGTTAGAAATGCAGGTGCTCAGTCCCTGTCTCAGGTGCTCTGGGAGCGGGGCTGAGTAGTCTGTGTTCAGGTGCCTGGCAGATGTTACTGATGTTTTTGACAATTTTGACAACCATTGCTACAGTGTATTTTATTAAACCAGAGATTTAAAGGAGCAATTTGTTTCAGAAAGGAGTAAATCAAGTTTTCTTCCAGAGGTATGTAATTCTTTTGACTAATTAAAAACAAAACAAAAAACCTACCCAGAACATTATAACAAGATGAAATGGAAGGTATCTCATTTCATTTTTAGAGGCCTGTCTCTTCAAAATGAAAAGTCACTGGAGTCTAAGGATTAATATAAAATGTGGCATTCTAATTTCTCTTCCTACTAGTAGACAAAGAGAATTAATAAAATAGAAAGGGTTGCTTTATTATTTGTTAAAATCTATTCCCTACAGAGTTCTTGAGAAAGGGTTAATCATTTCTTATTTGTTAAAGGCTTTGAACAAGATATAATTCAAAGTAATATTTTTATACTATGAAAAACACCATACAGCCATAAAATATTATTATAATTATAATGTAGTTCAGCAATAGTTACTAGCATGCTATTATAACAGAGAAGGGCACCTTAAAGGAATCAAGTAAAATAAAGTTACCACGTGATTTTTGTAATGTTGCTGACATGATGACAGTCAAGGGAGGGGGAATGCCACTTGCTATTGTTCTGGAAGCAGTAGTGTGACTAATTTTCCATGATGATAAAGGAACTGTAGGTAAAGAACCTGTCTCAAGAGAGAGAAAAAGCACAGCAAGGAATTTGAAGACCTGAAACTGCTTATATTTTACCTTTCCTGGATCCAATTGCTCTCAGTATGTCTAAATTTAGTGAGTAAACTAAATTAAATTATTGAACTTAAAGAGGAAAAGGTGTATGGTTTAAATTCAGAAAATAATAATACCTAGATCACTTCACTTGTGTAGGTGAAAACAGGCAGTTTCTGTATGCAGTGGTGAGGGAAGGTGGAGCGATAACAGAATGTGGAAGCTTGTGGTGTGATTAAACCCGCAAACCTGCATCATTCAATATCTGTGCCAGTCACTAATTCTCAACTCATGAAATAATTTCTTGGTGAAAAGTAAAACAAAACAAAACATTAATGAAAACTTGTTTGTGCTCTGACTTGTTCTAGCTGAGAGATTATATGAAGAAAAAATGCTTATATTCTCTTAACAGGTGTTTAATAGGAAAACACATGTTTGGGGCCTGAAGATCAGGATCATTTTTGATGCCACTTTCAGCAGCATTGCTATTTGAAAAGCTCTTCTTTTCAAAGAATGCTTTGCTGTATGTGCTCTTATTTTTAAAAGATATTAAATACCATAGAAATAAATAAATAAATACCATAGAATTTAGAATTATTTTAGTAAGGCAGCAAACACTTGCACCATCAACAGCACAAGGGTAGACCATAGGTATATCCATAAAGGTTCACATTATTGACTTAATATTAATATTTTTTTGTTTTAAATAAAACTTGCAATGCTGTTTATGTTAATGATGAAAAAATGGAACTGGAAAAATGTCACCAAAGTTCAGGTTCCAATTATTGCTGCCCCAATTTAAGTTAGTGCACCCCATTTAAGTTATGACTAAGATATGTACTTAAAAATATTTTTTCAAAAATGTGGCATTGTGGCCTGAGAAAATAAAAGAAAAGAAGATTAAGAAAATAAATCAGTCAAAATTGGATTTTCTTTCTTAAATAAGGTAGCTGGAGGAAAAAATCAATACTATAGTGCACCAGTTAAAGAAGCTGATTTGAGTATGTGTAAAATTCAGTGTCTGATATCAATTTGATGGACTTGAATGTCTATCATTTATATATTTTAATGGACATACACTATAAACCATTATATATATGGGACAATAGAAGAGTTTTTAAGTGAATGGTAAGGGTCCAGAACAATGTATGGCTAAAGATATATCATTCTAAACATCGGAAATCTGTTTTTTCTTCTTTCTTTCCCTGGGCCCTATCCCCTGCAATAGTTTCAAAAACCGTTTGTTGGATATTGGAGCACTGCTCAAATTTTATTACTTCAGAACATTTATCAGTATTTTAATTGTTTTGGTCAAAAGAATTGTTGTGAATACTTGGGGCTTCTTCCCCTTTTCCCCTCACTTTGTTTACCTTTAATAAGATACTTCAAGTTTCCAGTCTCTCTGATTACTTTTCTTCCCTAGTCTGAAGTAGGTCAAGTAGTAAAACACACAATTCACTAATTGGAACAAAATATTAAATAAATTCCCAAACAGCAGTTTTCAGATATTACCCATTAACTACTCAAGAAAATGTTTTAACATCTATATAAAACTGATGTTTCCAGAGAAGTCTTACAGCACATTCTTTATTCTTTAATAAGAAAATAATGAGACTTTCCACAGCAATGTATTTGAATAGGGTGAGGGATTGCATACACTCTTTTATTAATATTACTAGGGGCCCGGTGCATGAAATTCGTGCACTGTGTGTGTGTGTGTGGGGAGCGGAGTGTCCCTCAGCCCAGCCTGCCCCCTCTCACATACTGGGAGCCCTCAGGCGTTGACCCCCATCACCCTCCAATCGCAGGATCGGCCCCTTGCCCAGGCCTGACGCCTCCACCAGAGGTGTCAGGCTTGGACAGGGGACCCCCATCTCCCCCCGATCACTGGCTCTGGCCCCCGCCCAGGCCTGAGGCCTCTGGCCCAGGAATCATGCCTGGGCAGGGGATCCCCATCTCCCTCTGATCGCTTGCTCCACCCCCCGCCCAAGCCTGACGCCTCTGACCCAGGCTTCAGGCCTGGGCAAGGGGACCATCATATCCCCCCAATCCCCGGCTCAGCCCCCCCCCCAGGCCTGATGCCTCGGCCAGAGGAGTTGACCCTCATCACCCTCCGATCACCAATCACCGGATCGGCCCCTTGACCAGGCCTGAGGCCTCCGGCAGCGGGGACCCGCAGCTGCAGCGGCCCCGCGATCGTGGGCTTCGCTTTAGGCCCAGGCAAGGGACCCCTAGCTCCCGGGACTGCCAGCTTCGACCGTGCCCAGCTCCCATCGCTGGCTCCACCCCTACTTCCTGCTATCACTGGCCAGGGCGGCATAGGCGCCTGATTCTCCGATCATGGCTGGGGGGCAGGGCAAAGGCGGCCCCCCCAGCTCTTAGCTCCCCCCTGGGTTTCCGATCACTGTCAGTGGCAGGGGGCTTCTTCCTGCTTTCCCTTTCACCTCCCTGCATTGTGCCTACATATGCAAATTAACCGCCATCTTGTTGGCAGTTAACTGCCAATCTTAGTTGGCAGTTAATTTGCATATAGCCCTGATTAGCCAATGAAAAGGGTATTGTCGTACTCCAATTACCATTTTTCTCTTTTATTAGATAGGATTTTAGTGAAGATAAATATAATCCTTTAAATTATATTTTAGCATGGTGGTAGTATATAAATATTCTTTAATGTTTTTGTCACAAAGATTTTTAAAAACTTTTCCCCTGTAATTATTTCTAATGGCATATTATTAGTTTATATAATATACATTGGAATTTTACTATGAATTTTTAAAATTTGGAAATGATTGTCTACCTGTAGATATCAGCCCTCCAGCACAAGGAGTGGATCACAGACAAGTACAGAAGGAACTAGGAGATGTCATTGTTCGTCTTCATACTCCGGTTGTATTGACACCCACGACTGTTCAAGTCACATGGACAGTAAGTTCTGGAAGGCCATGTTAATAATAGTCTCTCTTTTTTTTCCTTTAAGAAAACAAGACAAAGAAGAAAAAATATGTCAACAACCCCAAAAAATCGTAATAAAACTCTTACCATTTAAAAATCAATGTGTAACCAATCACACAAAAAAGAAAAGCATTTAATAGGTGAAAGAATAAATATAGGAAGGAAAGATTGATTGCAGTATAAATGAAATATGTTGGGTCTTCTGAACTTTAACAGATTTATTGAGATAGAATTTATATACCAAAGTTAAAATGTACAACTTAATGGTTTTTAGTATACTTAGAGTCATACAATCATCACCAAAATCTGATTTTAGAACATTTCATCATCCCAAAATTAAATCTTGTGCCCATTAGCAGTCCCTTCTCCATTCCCTTCACTTGAGCGTTTTGCAACCACTAATCTACTCTCTGTCTCTATAGATTTGCCTATTGCCTTCGTAGGAATGAAATGCATATGTGATCTTTTGAGCCTAGGTTCTTTCACTCAGAATAATGTTTTCGAGGCCCATTCATGTTATACCATGTATCAGTATTTTGTTCCTTTTATTTCTTAATAGCATTCCTTAATAGCATACAGATACCAGCATGTTTGTCCATTCATCAGCTGATAGACATTTGAGTTGTTTCTACTTTAGGCTATCATTAATAATGGTGTCATGAATATTTGTGTACGAGTAAACACACATTTTTATTTCTCTTGATATTTATCTAGAAGTTATTGAGTAATACGATAATGCTATGTTTAACATTGGATGAACTGCCGACATGTTTTATAAAGTGGTTATACCATTTTATGTTCCCACTAGCAATATTTTAAGATTCCAGTTTTTTCCACATCCTTGCTAATTTCTCTCATATTCTCACCAACACTTCTTATCTTCTGTCTTTTTATTATAGCTATTCTAGTGAATGATGAATGGTATATCATTGTGGCTTTCATTTGCATTTGTTTCATGACTACTGATGTTTTGAATCTTTTCATGTGTTTACTGAGCAATTATACATCTTCCTTAGAGAAATCTCTGTTTAAATGATTTGCCCATTTTTAAATTGGGTTGTTTGTCTTCTTATTACAGTCGTGTAATAATTATTTCTAGAATACAAATTGTTTATCAGATATATAATTTGTAAGCATTTTCTCCTGATCTGTAGTTTGTTTCTTACTTTCTTAATGGTATTATTGAAACACAAAATATTTAAATTTTGATGAATACTTCTTGTAAATTTAAATCAAACATCTTTATATTCTTTTAGCTGAACATCATCCAGCAGCACCAAACATGTATATATATAATTTTAATAAGTTGACATTTAAGTTTAAAAATTAATGGGTTTTAAGAAATAAATTAATATTTTAATATCTGCTAAAGTGTTCAATTTCATCCTATATAATAAAAGACTAATATGCAAATAGACCAAACCACGGAACAACTGGTTGCTGTGATGCTCACTGATCACAAGGGAGCAGACACTCAATGCAGGAGCTGCCCCCTGGTGGTCAGTGCGCTCCCACGGGGGGGAGGAGGGTGGGCACCGCTCAGCCAGAAGCCAGGCTTATGGCTGGTGAGCTCAGCCCCGGCTGGCGAGCACAGTGATGGTGGCAGGAACCTCTCCTACCTCCTTGGCAGTGCTAAGGACGTCTTGGGGACTGGCAGGTAGACACTCCCCAAGGGGTCCTGGACTACAAGAGGACACAGGCCAGGCTGAGGGAGCCCCCCTTAGTGCATAAATGTCGTACATCAGGCCTCTAGTGCAGTAATAAATGTTAACCTGCCCCTGTCATTTCAAAATACAAAATGTTTTGACCCACATAGTAGCTACTTCAGTGGAAACAACAAATACTATAAAAATAGCCATTAATCACATTAGAAAATGCTAACACTTGTGCATGTGCTTGAGTCTACATGTGTGTCTGTTTTGTGAAGAGAGAGGTAATCTTCCCTGAGCCTAAATACACTTAGTGCCAACTTCTCCTTTCTGTCAAAGATCTCTCTGTGGCAATTTCTAAAAATCCATAAAGGCATATATCAGGATAATAGAAGGGCATGCATTCTTTCAGTCTTCTGTGTTTGTGATAGACTTTGTATGTTATATAAGTAAAGGATATTTTAGTTAGACATTCCTAGAAGAGTTTTCACTTTAATTATAATCTTAATTAGAAAGTATTTATAATTATGTCTCTCTTGTTTTTTATTATTATTGTAGGAGAATGACTGTAAGTAAAAAAAATAAATAAATAAAAAAGACCAAAAAAACTGAACTACCTTTCCTCCAAGTTTCTTTGGGGAAATAATTGTCTCACCCATTCCCATTAATTTCATCAACAAAGAAAATTCAGGGGAAAAATGATTATTTTCATCAATCTTAATTTATTATATTTGAAATATAGAATACAATGAATAGAAGTCTTCCAGTGTCCTCTCAATAATAAATTCATTGAACAAATCCAATCCAACAGCCTTTTTTGAGAATCAATTTTGTACCCAATGTGTGTGTGTGTGTGTGTGTGTGTGTGCGGGGGCTATAAAAAGAGACACAAATAATGCAAATTCTTTTGTTTAATATTTTTTATTGATTTCAGAGAGGAAGGGAGAGGGAGAGAGAGATAAAAACATCAATGATGAGAGAGAATCACCAATCGGCTGCATTCTATATGCAAATTCTTAATGACAGTACACAGAAATAAGTGCCATAACAGTATATATGCTCCCTATAGACAGGTTTCAATCAAAGAGGAAGTGAATAATTCCATCCTCAAAAAACAGAAAAGATATTACCTCTCATGTACTTTTCCTTGAGAAAATATGAAGGTCTTACTTATTAGAATGGCTGAAACTTAGAGACATTAAGGCTTTTTACACTAATTTTATAATTTTATGAAAGGAAACCAATACAGACAGGTTGAATAATGTTCTAAATCCCATATATATTTATAGGTAAGAATAGCATTAGAATTTCCTTACTTCAAATCTGTTTGCAGTGTCTTCACTGTAAAGAAAAACTGTAGACAAATACATAGTGGGATATTTAATGGTGGATTTCAACATATAATCCCAAATGGGGCATTTTGTTGCTTCTTAAACCACACCATCTGATTGATCAGTCATAGTTTTGGCCCCTAAGTACAAAATTGAGTAATACTTTAACAAAAATAAAACTAAGTTTATAACATTTTAAGAGTGATTATGACTAGGATTACATTGTTTCTAATTTCATTTTTATATAATTTCACGTAGACATTCTATTTTCTGCATATAATGGTTTCTATTCTTCTGTTCCTATGAAGGCAACATAATGACCTCATCTTTTTTCCAATGGCGCAGTAGTGTGATTATCTGCCACGCCTCATCCATTTTCTGTAGCTTTGACTAGATACTAAACTCACAGGCCAAGGATATAGTTGTATTTTTAATAGCAGATTTTTACTCATTATCAATTGAAAAAAGTCTTATCTGCTCTATTGGGAGTATGGAAGGGGCTTTTTAAAGCTTCTTCTAAAATGTGGAAATTATTTGGATAAGAATCAAGGTCATTATGTTCATGAAGTCAATCACTTTAAAAGTCATTGAGTTAAAAAGAATACATCAAATCAGATCAAAACCACAGGTCAGCAGTCTGGGAGTTCGTTCAGGAAAGGGACCTGATCATAGTCATCTTTATATCCCAACAAGATTGTCATTTCCGGTTTTCATATCTCACTCCCTCATGAGCTTGACTTCTGAGAGTCTGGCTATGTTTTTAATTTCTGTTTTTTTCAGAGAAAGCATCATTTATGAAATACCCTTTCAGTAACTGTCTGTTACATGATCAACTCAATTGTTTCATACATGTTTTTATTTTAAAAAAGAAAATGTTTAATATATCACAGAGTATTGCTCCCCATGAGATAGGCATGTAGTTGAGAGGTAAATGTAGCGAAATAAAGCCCAACAGGGGGTGAGGTTGGTTATCAAAGGAATTACGACCAACTATTTCATTTCAATGTCCTATTTTCAACTTCCTAAATGTGCATGCCTTTTTAAAATTATTACATTGTTTGAGTTACATATGTGTTGGGCTTAAGGGGGCAACTATATTCCCCAGCCCAAGTGTTTAGATTTGGAGCCAAATGAGAAGGTATCTATAATAGGTGTCAGGATTCATTTACCAAACATACATGACATTTGTACTAAAAACAAACAAACAAACAAAAAACACATGCCCCAAAGGCTAATCTTGAAACAGCAATAGTTAGCAAATGCTACATTCTAAAAATGACTATTTTTATAATGAGGGTAGGCATAAATGATAAGAAAATGGCTGTTTCACAAAGAAATGGCAATAATTATTACATTTAAAAATATTTATTCTGGTGTGTGTGTGTGTGTGTGTGTGTGTGTATGTGTGTGTGTGTGTGTGTGTGTGTGTTGCTTCAAGGACATACAGAATCACAGGCTCATTGTCTTTAAATATTACAGCTACAGGAGGTGAAGGAGTGCCCTGGAGAACCAGGCTCAGATTCAGCTAAGTCCAGACCAGTCACTTAGCACACCAAGCCCACCTAATAAAATTTGTTTTGACTTTTGAGTTTAAGTGGATTTTTTTTATATTGAAAAGATAGATATTAAGCATCTTACTTGAACATTTTAATGCAAGTGATGATATGAGGGACACATGTGGACACCTGTTTTTTAGTATATTGTTTACTTAACAATGATGCTTTATCATTGTGCATCTTTAAAACTTGCAAGTGTTTTAACTTATAGTAGTCCTTTAATTGTGTCTGTGCCCTTGTAACATGAGTGTTATTTGAACAAATTAAGTAACCTGAGACTCAGAAAGTTTGAGGCTAAGCTATAACTCAACTGAGACTGAACCTCTCTTCATCATTTCACTTTTTCCTTAAGACAACTCTTCTTTTACTCATATTTCAGAAAATACCAAATTTTAAAATTTTATCAACCCATGGAATTGTGTCCAGACTCATAATCAGAATGGTAATAAAATTAGTAACAAGCATATGATTTAACTTGAAAATTACCACCTGTCAAAATGTGCTTCAGAAGTCAATAGCGTAGAATGCATAGCCAATAAAAATCCCACCTAGTTTTTTTAAAGGAAGTATTCAGCATTTTCATTTTTGCTTCCACCTGTAACAACAATTTTTTCCAGAACAGAATGTATTGCAACTGCACATAATCCAGTTAGACTATTTAGTTATTAAGTGGGTCATTAGAAAATGCTGGTTGAAGGCATGTACACTGAAGTGAGGAAGGCAATGTTGTATAGTAAACATTAACTTCATAAACTCCCTAAAACACTTAATTAATGAAAACCAAACATGGATAAAACCAATTTACCCTGATTTACAGGCTCCCTTCATCTGGAAACAGCTGCTTAATGCGCTTCTTAAAAACACAGCTTGCTTCTTTCAGTATTAACAAGCTATTATTGTGAGTTATGTCTTTCTTTCAGTATATAAATTCACTTAAAGTGAATGCAGAGAATTTTATAAAATGCAAGTTTAATGTTGTTTTAACATATGCTGTGGTGATATTTTGGAACACTGACAGTTTTGATGAAGGGTATCTCTCTGTGGCTCTCATAAATTTAACTTTTGGCTTTTTAGTTGCCTTGTTTTTTAATGTCAGAACAACTTCTGCTTTTCAAAAATATATGTCCATTGGTGTAAACACAAACTCGTGGCATGTCTGAGGATTCAAAGACTATGGCTTTGGCATCAGAACTGGGCTGACTTTTTCATAACATAACCTCACACAAGAGTAGCACTAATATCAGAAACTTATTGAGGGTTAGAAAGCTGTCGGGTGGATAAAAGAATTCTTATTCGATTAGACTTATCTGTGAAACTGGAGTTAGCTATACATAGTAACACACATGCTAACTTTCACCAACTTCATGTGTTTTTCTAACTTGGACATTTTAAATACAGAAAAAACTGTTCCTTTGTTCTATGGTATTTTAACTGTGATTCTGTAAATTTTTTTGAATGCTGCAACTCAAGAGGTTAGATTTTAATACATGAAAGAATAACATTTGTTTATAACATGTTCGCAGTTGAATAAATAAATTTTAACAAGCTGAAATAACCATTTTTATCATTACATATTCTATTTCCTTTCTCCTCAAACTTCATAAAATGAGGTCTTCCACCTCTTCTCCATTAAATTTTACACTTCCTTTGACTGTGAAATATGTCAAGTGAAAGGACTTTTAGAATATGACTAGCAAACTATAATGTATGAAATGTTAATTGGAGAAGGTGCTATGGTATTTATATTTCTCAAGCATTTCTAGAAACATGGTAAGACATTAAAAAAAGCTAAAAGTCATCTTCTCCCTGAAAATGAAAAAAAATGGTAGTAGTCCAGTAAAGATTGTTTCATAAATGTATAAAGATAATATGTTTCATTTTTAGATTAAATTTTTATGTATTTGGTTTTATGTAATTATTATGAGTGAACTTATTTTTTAAATTTCTATTTGATGTCAGTTTTGAGATTCAAAATCTCAGATTTTCAAGAACAGCTGTTTATCCTCATTTAAGAATGAAAGGATCAAGAAAGTTGTCAAATTGTGTCAGTAGTGGGACTATTGGCAAATTAATAAAAGTCTTTAATATCTGTTGAGGGCTATAAACTGTTTTATCCACTTAGAACAGATTCCCTAGCAACATAACTTTTGGACTCTCACATGCTTCGCCCATCAACAGGAATTGGACACGTGCCGATCCTGCTCTTCCACTGGAGAGATCCCACTGTCCTCATAGATCTTACACTCCTTCAGTGAAAGTTCACCTTCTCTTCCTGATCCGGCCAAATTCTTCTCCACTCCAGGCTTTCTTAGCTCCTTGTACATCTCAATCATAGCATGTGTTTATGTCTGTTTGTTATTACTATGACTGGACATTGTTTGGGTGATCATTAGACAATTCCCATCTTCAGCTTGGGCTCTAAGCACTATGAAGTCAGGGACTGGCTCCTTTCATTCTCTTTTTATCCCTACATTTTCATATGCTTTTTTCTTTATTGATTAAGATATTACATATGTGTTTTTACCCCCCACCCCCTCTCATGACCCTTTGTGTCTGTGTCCATTGATTAGGCTTATATGCATGCATACAAGTCCCTACATTTTAGCAAAATTCCTGATGCTTATTAGTAGGAACTCAAAAACCGGTTTTGATTAAGTGAAGGTGTTAGTGAATGGACAGAAATGAGAATGAAAATCTCTAGCAAACTATATATGCAACCACAAAGACAGGAATTCTTGAATATAGAAAAAGGACAAACAGACAAGGAATGGAGCTACAAAAATTGGCAGGTCTAGGTCTTGACAGGACTTTGTGTTAATCCAAAGAATTTGAATTACATAGTATCTTGGATACCATGAAATATTTTAAACAGGATAGAGAGTTGTTCCACTCTTCATTTTTGAAATAATAACTTAGGAACAATGTGAAGTCAGATTTAGAAGAGGGTATAAGATGCTGGGATGTGAGCTAGAATGCTGTGACAACGTCTGATGATAGCTGATGAGGACAGAAACAGGGACAAGAGAAATGAGGATGGAGCCACTGTTGTGCCTAAATTACTTCCCTTCGGTTTCAAAAGCTTTTTGCTTTGTTTTTCAGGTGGATCGGCAGCCCCAGTTTATTCAAGGCTACCGTGTGATGTATCGCCAGACCTCGGGCCTGCAGGCCACACCAACATGGCAGAATTTAGATGCTAAAGTCGCAAATGAGCGAAATGCTGTCCTAGTCAATCTGAAAAAGGGGGTAACTTATGAAATTAAAGTTCGACCTTACTTCAATGAGTTCCAAGGAATGGATAGTGAATCCAAAACAGTTCGTACTACCGAAGAAGGTCAGTATTCAGATCCCTAACATGAAACTAACTTAGAGCATAATGAAACCAAATTCTGTTGAAGTTGTAGTTTATCATCTTTCTTAGAAGAGGAGCAAGAGGGATGCTAAAAGTGAATCCAGGAAGGAGTATTTTTCTCTTTTTGTTCTGAAAATTCCATAAAATCTGACAACTCAAAAAAAAAAAAAGACATTCAAAAATTTGTAAACATTTGTCCCAAATCTTCTTTGTCAGTACATTGGAACTTGATTATAATATTTCCCCATATTTTTTCCCATGGATTAGGCTCACTTGGCTTCATCAAAACAGGCTACTGGAAACTCAAGAGCACAGGCTGTTCATTGCCATGCCTCTTAGAATGACATTTTCTTCTTGAAGTCTTCTTCCCTGTGGCCTCTGCTGATCTGACTCATAATTTCTAATTTAGAATGCCACACGCATGTTTGCAATAGTTTTCTTCTTACAGTTGTTTTCTCCCTTCCCCATTTTGGAACTTTTCTTGCCTGCACTTTAAAGTTAACCTGTGAGAGACATAAATAAATGTAGGTCTCAGCAAGTCCATTTACTAGTGTCTTCTTTATTTAACTACATGCTTAAAATAAATTCTATCATAATACTAAAAAAAAGTCAGATGCCAAGTAAAATAAATTTCCTCCCTTTTCTGTTTTGTACTAATTTTATGTATATGCTCCATTAAAAAACAAAGCCTTTTTTTCTAAACATACTTTATATAAATTAATATACTAAACTCAAGAAAATGTATATAGGTTGTTCATGCTAACGTGTAAATGCTCATTTGTCTAAAGAGCTTTTCAAGTATGCATGACATAATAAGCAACACAATGAAAAGGTTATCTTGATATTGGTTTGCAGTGCGATACACTGACAGGCATAAGTGCAGGTTTTTAAAGGCATCACTAATATATGTTTAGGATATGTAAAGAAAAAATTACTAAAAATTAATAATAGAGTCATCACCATTACATTTTACTTAGGTTGAATAGGTATGGTACGAACAAGTGGGATAACTCAATACAGAATCCCATGTTGAAGTATACTTCCAAAATCAATTCCCCTGCACTGAGACTTTTCCCCTGGATTAGACATTTGTCACCTTCGCAGTATGTTCATCTCCGATTTCAGAGACCTTGTGAAGGTAACAAATGGAACTCGCTAGCCTGTGCCTGGGAATGATGAGTGGTGATTTGGGTCCTTTCACATCCATAGAGAGAAGCTGGGCACAGGAATCACTGCCCTGTAAGGAAGCAGGCGTGGTGTTCTCTCCCCGTCAGCAGAAAGGCCAACGAAAAACTAGCTCTCAGAAGTTATTTTTCAATACAGTCTACTTAATAACGACAAAACTGGTAGACAGTGGTGGGATTTATGTCATCGTGCCACATTTCAGAGCATTATGGTCACACAGAGGAATAATAAAGGGTGGTATTGTGGTATGTGTGTGTCCTGCTTCTGAATGTAAATATGACCAAACTTACCAAACATGGGAGACTTTATAGACAGGCTTTAAAATGTATTTTGCAATTCAATTGTATATATTTTCAAAGGGCTAAACCATGTAGAGTTATGAAAGCATTGACCCTTTTCCATAATAATCCTTTGAATTTTGTTTTAACTGTAAGGATTTTTATATTGATTTTTCTTTATTTGGTTTAAACTCAGAGATTCACTGAGAATTCATGCTTTCCATCAGAATTAGTATTTGATACCTCTCAGATACACTGTATGGGACACTGCAGTATAAAATCAGAAATTCTTTTCACTAGCCTTTTCTCAGTGGGATTACAAAGAAACTATAAAGGAAGCAAATGGAAGAAGTTAAAATGTGTCCATGAGACATTTGACCCAATATGAACTGTTTTCATTTCTATCTTCAGAGTTCCTTGCCCATCAATATAAAATAAGTCTGAAATCTTAAATTATGAGTCAATTTAGAGCAGTAAATTATTTTTCCCAATATGAAAATACAAGTATTTTCCATTTGTTGGCATAATTTATAACTGTATCTGTTTTTGTTAATTAAAATCAAACTAAAATAAATAGGTTGTCAATAATGCCATCACTCAGAGATAATGATTAATAAAATTTTAGATCAAAGTTTTAAAATTAGACATACCTGTGTTCAAATTCTACCCTGTTGCTTTTACCTTCTGAGGTTATTGTGAGAATTAAATCTGACACTTAGCTCTGTGCTGGGTATATAGAAAATACTCATCAGAATGTTAGCTGTTACATTTATTGTTCGGTACATAGTACTACAGCTATTGTATTTGCTTTAAATCCATCCATTATATTTAAAATATATTTTATAAAAACTGTCACTCTTGAATACTATATGCACAGTTAAAATACTGGAAACCAGAATCTCCTGCTTCTTGTCTTCAGATTTGTATTCTGCAAGCACCATTAATGCACACCAAGACTTACAGTTTGTGTTTATTTTAATTGCTTCTTCTACAGCCCCAAGTGCTCCTCCACAATCTGTCACTGTGCTGACAGTTGGAAGCCACAACAGCACAAGTATTAGTGTTTCCTGGGATCCTCCTCCTCCAGATCATCAGAATGGAATCATTCAAGAATACAAGGTAGGGCCTGCATGAAGGAAGGTTCACAGAGCAGGCTCCCAGGGGAGTCTCAAGAGCACAAGAATGAGGCACATCTTCAGTGTCCCTCTTTTTGAATTTGAATGTAAATTAATATTTACATACTAGAAGCCAGGTGCACTAAATTCGTGCGTGGTGAGGGGGTCCCCTCAGCCCAGCCTGGACCCTCTCCAATCCTGGACCCCTAGGGAATGTCTAACTGCCGGTTTAAACTGGCAGTCAGACATCCCTCTCACATTCCGGGACTGCTGGCTCCTAACTGCTCACCTGCCTGCCTGCCTGGTCGCCCCTTACTGCCCCCCTGCTGGCCTGGGCACCCCTAACTGCCCTCCCCTGCCGGCCTGGTTTCCCCCAACTGCCCCCTCTGCTAGCCTGGTCACTCCACACAGCCTGCTGTTCAGTCGTTTGGTCATCCCTCACTAACCCCCCAGTTGGCCTGGTAGCCCCACACAACCTGCTGTTTGGTCATCCATCTGGTTGTTTCGGTAATGACAGCCCGTGGCTTTTTATAATTGGGATTTGAGTGACAGGTAAAACAGTGGTTCTCAACCTTCCTAATGCCGCGACCCTTTAATACAGTTCCTCATGTGTGGTGACCCCCCAATCATAAAATTATTTTCGTTGCTACTTCATAACTGTAATTTTGCTACTGTTATGAATCATAATGTAAATATCTGATATGCAGGATGTATTTTCATTGTTACAAATTGAACATAATTAAAGCATAGTGATTAATCACAAAAACAATATGTAATTATATATGTGTTTTCTGATGGTCTTAGGCGACCCCTGTGTAAAGGTTGTTCGACCCCCAAAGGGGTCGCGACCCACAGGTTGAGAACCGCTGAGATAAAACAACAAATGGATAGGGGATTAGAACCTAAACCTAAAGTCACAGATAACACAAACTCAGTTGCACAAGTAAACCATAATGGTGGAGCAGGGTTTTTTTCTGATTAGATTGTTGTGTAACACACCTTATAGCCGAATTTTTAAATCGTGTTCTCAGAAAAAGATGCTTCCGAGGTTTAGGGTCGTGAGGTGTAAATAGGAGGGTGGGCAGCACCAACTCCCACTCTGCTTTTATCTGCTTTTGTTAATGTACTGAAATCTTGCAAAATATATCATTCAAAAATGAAAGCCATTAAATATATTTTGCAAAAACCATGTTACGAACAAATGGCTGATTATCTTATTTTTCAGCTGAACTTTTTGCTATTTAGAAACAGTATATATCTATTGTTTCTTCATCATTATTTGATGTTTAAGAGCCACAGGATATATAACTGAGAAATAAGATTCTGATTAGGTAATGTAATTAAACCACATTAAAACTTGCAAAAATTCTAAAACTATAATTTTTATTATTAGTAAATATTTACATAATTCTGACAACAATAACTAGACAGTTCTATTAGGATGGAAAACTAGACACCCTATTTGACCCCAGAATTTAATATATGGCATGTGAAATTAAGCTGAATTATTTCACACAAAACATTGCAGATTGAATTTATTTCTAAGAAAAAATTATAAACTTAAAATATAATTTTTAAATTAATGGTTAACTTACTGAAACAAATGGGAAGAATGTTCATAAGCACTTAAAATTATTCCCATTACATTATAAAAACACAGGCATAAGAAATATGGGAATAATGTGCTTTCAAATAGGAAAATTATACAGATTTTAAAGGTTTTTAAGTGTTAGGACACATTGTTTTAAGACCAACAAAAATCTACTATGGTGTGTGCGTGTGTGTGTGTGTGTGTGTGTGTGTGTGACTTTTAATAAGGTTAGCATTTTACTATTGTATAACCTGAGACTAAATATCCTAAAGTTGCATCTACTTAAAAATTGATTTTTTTACAACATGAAAAATTGTGTCACAAATTATAAGCTTTCTCAATTATATGAGATTGCAATATTTTGGTGACAATATATATTTAGGTCAGGACTAAATATTCTTCCAAAGTAACACAGGTATCATAGTGTAAATCAAAAAATATATACAATTCACAAATATTGTTTTAAAGAATTAGCTTCAGGAAATTTACCTATGTCAGAAATAAACCTTTTATGTTCTTTATGTATCTAGATTATAAAATATTATATAATAAGTATACAAATATATAGAAAGAGCACATTTCTATTTATAACACTTTGCACAGTAACAGATTTCCATATCCAAGAAGAATGTATGCCTTAAAATTATATTATTACTAGAAGTAAAAGTCCAGCATTCATCACATTAGTATTTAAAGACTTCCCAACACTTTGTTCTCATGCATATGTACGTGTGTGTGAATATATTGATCAATATTAAGATTTATTACTGTCAATGTAAATATTCACTTTAATTTCATCTCAGTCAATACCTATAACTTAAGTCAATTAATCTTGTTAGCTACTTCTATGTAAGTTAATATTTTCTTAAATGAAATATAAATTACTTAGATGTGCACCTACGTACTTTGAATATTACAACTCAGAATCATCATATTTTAATAGATTATATGTATAATAAATCTTGAAAAGTAAATTAAGAAGAGGAATTTATGTTTTAATCCCTATGCACATGCTCAACCAGGGACCACTGTCTACAGGCATTAAGGAAATTATTGTGTTATGAGAATTCAATGTTGATTATTGGTTATAAAGGAACATGGCAGAGTTTCAGCTTTCCTTATTGTTCTTTCCTTAATACACACATACACACAAAAACACACACTGTATAAGTTAGGCTTTAAAAATATCAATAATGAATTCTATATAATAAAGAGCTAATATGCAAATCGTTGTCACACCCTCACACTATAATGCTGTAATGGCTCAGACATTCAACACTGGGGAGAGAGGAATGGAGACTAGTCAGGCACAAATGAGCTCATGAGAGAGGAATGGGGACCAGCCAGGCTGTGGCCCGAGAGAGAGAGACAAGCTGCCTGCCCTGTGGTCCTGGGCCCCAGCAGCTGGGGCTGCAGCCTGGGAGAGGGACAAGCCACCCACCCCACAGTCCTGAGGGCCACCGCCTGTGGCTGCAGCTGCCCCAGGCAAAGCTGGCCCGGGTCCTGGGTGCCTGTGGCCGGCCAGAGGGAGGGAAGCCCAGGTCCCAGGTGCCTGCGACCAGCGGATGGAGGGAATCCTGGGTCCCGGGTGTGGGGCAAGGCAGAAGTTATTAGGGATGAACAGGCCAGCAGGGGGCAGTTAGGGGTGATCAGGCTGATAGGGGAGAAATCAGGGTTGATCAGGCAGGCAAGCAGAGGTGGTTAGGAATGATTAGGCAGGCAGACAGATGAGCGGTTAGGATCCAGTGGTCCCGGATTGCGAGAGGCAGTTGGACATCCCCTGAGGGGTGTTGGATTAGAGAGGGTGCAGGCTGGGCTGAGGGACCCCCCGCCCCCGTGTACCAATTTTGTGCACTGGGCCTCTAGTACTTCTATAAGCCTAGGAAGTAGTTGATCACTACTAAATATATTTGATCTACTATATTGATCTAATTATGAGAAAGGATAAGTCTATCTTCTTTTGTTATTCACTTTACATTTCTGTAGATCTGGTGTCTGGGAAATGAAACACGATTTCATATCAACAAAAGTGTGGATGCAGCCATTCGATCTGTAATAATTGGAGGATTATTCCCAGGTATTCAATACCGGGTAGAAGTTGCAGCAAGTACCAGTGCAGGGGTTGGAGTAAAAAGTGAACCACAACCAATAATAATCGGTGAGTACCAACCTATGTAGTCTGTGGATAATTAGTTAGCTGGTGGCACGTAGATTATTTTTTGAATCTCCTTCCTGAGAGTGGATATGCAGTAATGAATGAGAGGCTACACACATCATACAGGCAAATGGGTTAACTGACTAGAGTTTCTTACAAAAATGATTAGCCATTGCTCATACTGTTAAGACTCCCATAAACTTCTTAAAATTATAATTACTGAGTTTAACTGGTGAAAGTTTGTTTGAAAATTATTTTTAATCAATAGTTTCATTAGTAATGTTGATACCAATCTATGTATATATAAATCCTAAGTGACTGGTCGACTGGTCGCTATGACACGCACTGACCACCAGGGGGCAGACGCTCAATGCAGGAGTTGCTCCCTAGTGGTCAGTGGACTCACACAGCAAGAGTGCCACTCACCTGACCAATTGCCAGCGCCAGACGCTGGGCTCATGGCTGGTGAGCGCAGGTGGCATGAGCCTCTCCCACCTCCATGGCAACGCTACTGAGCGGCAGCAGGAGGCAACAGCAGGCACAGCAGGGCCGAGATGAGTGGGAACGGCTTGGTGCCCAGCCTGGGCTCATGCTCCTACCTGGCTGCCTGCCGCTTCACACTCTACTACATCCCCCGAGAGGTCCCAGATTGTGAGAGGGTATAGGCCAGGCTAAGGGACCCCATCAGTGCATGAATCTGTGCACTGGGCCTCTAGTGAAATATAATAAGAAATGAGGCACTTATGGAAGAAAGTGCTTTCTCTTAGCCAAAAAAAAAAAAAAAGTCAAAATTTAACGAGAGACAGCCAAAATATACTTTGTAATCTATATATACTATCCTGAAGAAGAAATCCCTATTAAATCTACTATCATTATTACAGAAAATTGTTACCAATCACTATGGATATGTTTGCCTGTTCTTAAAATATATATAAATGGAATGGTACAGAACATAACATTTTGCATCTGGCTTCTTTCACTAAACATAATGTCATATATGTATATATATATATATATATATATATATATATATATATATATATATCAATTAATATGTTTTAATTCTGAGCAGTATTAATTTGTGTGAATATATCATATATTATTTGTTTTCTCTTCAGAAAATGAACATTCTTGTGTAAGCTATGTTGAGAACACTTTTTTTTTTATTTCTTTGAGAGAAATAACTAAAGTGGAATGTCTGGGTAACAGGATTGAAGTACTTTGATTTTATAAAAGACTTTACACAATTTTTTCCAAATTGCATACTTTTATAGAATCACTAGCAAAGAATATTATTTCCAATATTACCATATTGTACCAACATGTGATTTTGCCAGTCTGTAATTTTAGCCATTCCTGTGAGTGTCCAAAGTACTCACTTCAGTTTTCTTTGATGACTAAAAATGGTGAGCAAGTTTACATGTGCATATTAGACATTCACATTTTTTTTTGTAAAATGTCTAAATCTTAAACTTTTTAAAAGTATGTTGTTTGCCACCTGCTACTGATATAACCACTCCGTATACAAAATCTTTGTCATGTATTTGTATTGCAAATACTTTTTTGTTTATGACTTCTCTATTCATTTTTTAAATAATCTTTTGATGAGCAAGTTTTAAATTTTAGTGAATTACAGTTGATCAAGCTAATTTTTTATGTTTAGTGCTTCCTAGGAAATTGTGTCCTGCCTCTAGATAGTGAAGATATTTTCTTATATTTTCTTCTACAAGCTTTATAATTTTAACTTTTATGCTTAAGTATATAATTTCTCTTCAAGTAATTACATGTGGTGTGAGGGTTGAGGCTTATTTATTTCCAAGTATATATCAAATTGCATTGGCATCATTTATTAACTTGCCTTTCCCCAGTTAACCATATATGTATGGATCCATTCCTGGATTCCCTGTGCTGTTCCATGTCTTTATTATATATCTGTCCATCTGCCAAACCACTGTTTTGATTACTGTAGCTTATAGAAAGTCATGAGATCCGGTAATGTGAACGCTCCATTACTTTCTCCTGCAAAATTGTTTTGGCAGAAGAACTGTTTCAAAGCATCTTGTCAGTTTCTACACAATATTGTTGGAATTGTTTCTTAAAAACACAGTGAATCTATACATTAAATTGGAGAGATTAAACTTTTTTTATTGTTGAGAGATTAAGCATTTAAATAGTGAGTCATTCTCTCCAAAAATATGATGTATCTCTTTATCATTTACCTTTAATTTCTCTCAACAATATTTTGTCATTTTCAGAGTATGGTTGTGTTAAACTTTTTTTCTGAGTATTTGATTATTTTTACACTAATTGGGTTCATAAAATTTTCTCAACTATTCTATATAATATATAAATTTAATTTAATATGTTGTTCTGTTATCACTTTATTAACTTCACTCATTTACTTTAATAGTTATGAACTACTTCTTATGCATATATTTGAAAAATCATCTGTTTTTTTTTCTCCTTATTTATGTTAATATGGTTAATTCTATTGACTGGTTTCAAAGATAAACTTTGCTTTGCAAACCCCAATTCATCAGGATATATGATGCTTTTTACATATATTACTTAATCTGATTTGCTAATATTTTATAAAGAACTAGAGAGCCTGTGCATGAAATTTGTGCACTGGGGGATGGGGTTGGGGGAGGGTCCCTTAGCCTGGCCTGTGCCCTCTCACAGTCCAGGATCCCTCTCACAGTCTGGGACGCCTTGCTCCTTACCACCTGCCAGCTCACTGTTCCTTATCTCTTGGCTCACTGGTCCTTCGCGCTACCACAGAGGTGGGAGAGGCTCCTGCCACTGCCCCTGCCCTAGCCAGCTGTGAACCCGGCTCCTGGCTGAGCAGCGCTTTCCCTGTGGGAGTGCACTGACCACAGGGACCTCTCTCGTGTTGAGCGTCTGCCCCTTGGTGGTTAAGTGCACATCATAGCAACCAGTCCTTCCGCTGGTCCTTCTGCAGTTCGGTTGATTTGCATATTAGGCTTTTAATATATAGGATTTGTGTGAGCTCTTATATATTAAAGATACTAAGTATTTATCAAATATTTGCTACAAATACATTTTTTCCAGTCTGTCTTTTAAAATCTAGGATCATTAGCATTTTCCCCTGTAGCTACATGGATTCCTTTAGATGCCTGTTTTCTTCCTCTTTGGAATTCTATGTTATTTTTATTGCTATAATTTCTTTTTTTAAAAGAGTCTCTTAATCTCGTTGAGTTATATTTTCTTCTAGTTTGCAGCCATGGGACCATAATGGCTTCACCTCTAACTTTATTTTTTACAATGTGTTTTCATTTATTTGAGAGAGAGAGAGAGGAAGAAAGAGAGAAAGATTGAGCCCACAATCGGGGCATGTGCCCAGACAGGGAACCTAACCAGCAACCTACTGGTATACAGGACAGACATCCAGGCCCTGGCTTCAGGCTTTTTACTCTTTGTTGTCAATGCTTATTGGAGTCAAAGGTCCTTCACAGGTGGTTTATTATGCTAATGAGCTCACAGTTTCTGAAAGAGGCTGAGGATTCTCCTTCAGGGTTTTCACAGGACAGTGGCACCTCGCAGAACCCCTACTCCTAGAAGACTCGCCTTTCAACAGTAATAACAGAACAGCTGACACTGAATGGCCACTTAAAACAGGCCCCAGCACTCTTCTAAGCGCTTCTTCACCTGGTGACCTGGTTTGATCAACAACCCCAGGAGGCCGGCACTATTATTCCCAGCTTTCAGATGAGAAAACAAAGGTGCCGAGTGATTAAGTGATTTGCCAAAGTGCAGGGCAGAGCTGGGAGGCACACGGAGTGGGGGCTGCTGGGGAACAGATGTGCACACAGATGACGCAGGGATTCCCAGCGTGAGTGACAACTGAGGCAGGACAGGACAGTGCCGGGAAGAGAGGGAAGGCAGCAGTATTGCCCCGGAGACCCAGGGAGCACATGCTGGGACCCAGCTGGACTCCTGACCCTCAGGGGTTTCATATTGCAGAGCCATCTTGCCTGCGAATCCGGAATCCGAGTTCTCCCAGGGACCCCAGGACACGGAGCAGGCAGTTTCTACACCTGCCTACACTGCTAGTTAAACACGGGTTCGTATGCCCAAGGAGGGCAGGGGCAGATAATCACAGTGGCAAAGTAAGGCTTAGTACCTGTCAAGCACCGGGCTGAGAGCCTTATGTGCACAATCTCATGCACACCTGTAACATTCCACTGAGGCTGGTACTGTTATCATACCCATTTTTTAGATGAAGAAACCGAGGCTCAGAGAGGTTACACAGGTCTAACTGGCGGAGTCTGTGTGACTCCAAAGTCACCATGCCCCTCTGCTACCCCCAACCCTTGGGTGGGTGGCGTTGCTAAGTCCAGCTTTTCTCTCCCTCTTGCTCTGGGACACCCGATGATCAGCAGGGCTGAGCAGAGGAGGAGAGACAGGGCTACGAGGGACCCAACAGGGGACCTGGCCATTATTTCTCTAGAGCTCAGCGATAAAGTATCAATAAAGAAAAAGACTTGCCGTTTCCAGGCTGTTCTATTGTATCTTCTTCCCACTAATGGAAACTGGTATGCCATGGGCAATGAGAGCCTGTGGGCCGGGGGAAAGGGACCAAGAGGTTGGCCATTCTCCCCCTCGCTGGCCTTGCCCTTGGCGTTGGTCGACCTCTGAGTGTGGGGTGATTGGGGGCGGGGCCTTGGCCCGGCACCTTTGCATGCCCCGGCCCCCCAGGGTTCCCCCAGTTTCCCATTGGCCATTAGGGATGGGAGCCTGAAGGCCAGGGGGAGGGACTGAGAGGTCATAGAGGTATGCCTTTCCCACACTCTGGGGGTGGGGAGTGGGGGGGGGGGGCTTGCAGGGCAGAGGCCTTGGCCTGGCATGGCCCGTGTCCCCTGCCATCCACCCCTGGCTCCCCATTCTCCATGGGGGATGGGAGCTGCTGGCTAGGGAAGGGACCAAGAGGGGGAGTGGTCGTTCTCGCTGCCACACCCCAGTGTCCCGGTGCCCACTGTTAGGTCGTCCAAATGGTCCTGACACCCTTAGGCTATTATTAGTATAGATTTTGTATCTAGTCATGAGGGGCATTGATTTGTAGTTTTCTTTGTAAGGATTTGGAATCAGGGTTGTTAGCTGTATGAAATAGGTTGAGATTTATTCCTTTCTCTTCTATATTTTGTAAGAGTTTTTTCAGGCCTTGTATTATTTCTTCCTTAAGCACTTCTTAGAATTCAGCAATTATATCTGTTCCTGGAGTTTTCTTTATTTTTAGAAATTTAAACTTAATTCGAATTTTTGTTTCTTCTATGTTGGTTGTGGTAAATAGATTTTTGGTTTTTGCTCACTAATAAATCTGTCTTATCCATCTAAGTTTTGAAATTTATTAGCATACTAGTGGCCCGGTGCATGAAATTCATGCATGGGGGAGGGGTTTTTCTTCAGCCCAGCCTGCACCCTCTCCAATCTGGGACCCTTCGAAGGATGTCTTACTGCCAGTTTACAGCTATTGGGCCTAAACCAGCAGTCAGACATCCCTCTCAGAATCCGGGACTACTGGCTCCTAACCACTCACCTGCCTGTCTGCCTGATTGCTCCTAACCACTTTGCCTGCCAGCCTGCTCTCCCTCAACTGCGCCCCACCACCGGCCTGCTTGCCCCCAAATGCCCCCCACCAGCCTGATTACCCCCAACTTCCCCCCCTGCTGGCCTGCTCACCCCTACCTTTCCTCCCCTCCCACTGGCCTGGTCACCCCCAACTGCCCCCCTGCTGGCCTGCTCACTCCAAACTTCCCCCCACGGTCCTGATCACCTCCAACTGACCCCCACTGATGCCCTGCTTGCCCCCAACTGCCCCCACCTGCTGGTCTACTTACCCGCAATGGCCCTTCCCCCCACCAGCCTGATCACCCACAACTGCCCTCCCCTCTTGGCCTCTAACCACCTCTACCTTGGCCTTGCCACCATGGCTTTGTCCAGAAGAACGTCCGGAAGGTGTCCTGGAAGGTCTCCCAGTCTAATTAGCATATTACCCTTTTATTAGTATAGATAGAGGCCTGGTGCACGGGTGGAGGCTGGTTGGTTTGTCCTAAAGGGTGTCCTGGATCAGGGTGCAGGTTCCCTTGGGGCGTGGGGCAGCCTGGGAAAGGGGCCTGTGGTGGTTTGCAGACTGGCCACGCCCCCATGGGGTGAGGGTCCCCTCAGGGGGGGGCGTGGCCAGCCTGGGTGAGGGGATGAGGGCTGTTTGCAGGCTGGCCACGGCCTCAGGCAACCCAGGCTCCCAGACCCTCCTTGAGCAGAGGACACAAGGGCTGGAAGCAGATATCTGGGATTTATATAGCTTCTATAATTGAAACTTTGTTGCCTTGAGCGGAGCTCAGGGCTGGCCAGGGCAGGCAGGAAGCTTGGCTTCCTCCATCACCAGGGGAAACCCAAACCTTCTGTTTGCTCCAGCTTTGTGGCCACAGCCATCTTGGTTTGATTTATTTGCATACTCGGTCCTGAATGGCTGGTGGGCGTGGCTGGTGGGCATGGCTTGTGAGTGTAGTGGAGGTACAGTCAATTTGCATGTTTCTCTTTTATTAGATACTAGAGGCCCGGTGCAAAAAATTTGTGCACTCGGGGGGGAGGGGGAGTCCCTCAGCCCGGCCTGTGCCCTCTCGCAGTCTGGGACCCCTCAGGATATAATGACCTGCTGGCTTAGGCCTGCTCCCAGGAGGCAGAGGGTAGGCCCAATCCCTAGGTGCAGCCCCTGGTCAGGCTCAGAACAGGGCTGATTGGGGTGTTGGGGTGCCACCCCCTGTCATGCACAGAGCAGGGTGGATTGGGAGGTTGCGATGCCACCCTCAGTCATGCTCAGGGTAGGGCCGATTGGGAGGATGGGGCACCGCCCCCTGTCACACTCAAGGCAGGGTCGATAGGGAGGTTGTGGCTCCACCCCCTGTCACACACAGAGCAGGGCCAATCAGGGGGTTGGGGCGCTGCCCCCTGTCACTCACAGAACAGGGCCCATCGGGGGGGGGTGGTTCCGTACCCTGTCACGCACAGAGCAGGGTTGATCAGGGGGTGGGGAGCTCCCCCTATCACACACAGAGCAGGGCTGATCAGGGGGTTGAGGAGCTCACCCCTGTCACTCACAGAGCAGGGCCAATAGGGGAGTTGGGGCACCGCCCCCTGTCACACACAGAGCAGGGCTCGTGGGGAGGGGTTGGGGTACCGCACCCTGTCACACACAGAGCCGCAGGGTGATCAGGGGGTTGGGGAGCTCCCCCCTATCAGGCACAGAGCAGGGCTGATCAGGGGTTGGGGCACCTTTCCCTGTCATGAACAGAGCAGGGTGGATAGGGAAGTTGTGGCCCCACCCCCTGTCACACACAAAGCCACAGGGCGATCAGGGGGTTTGGGCGCTGCCCCCTGTCACGCTGATCCCGGTGCCGGGAGGCCTCGTGGCTCCGCTCATCCCGGTGCTGGGAGGCATATTACCCTTTTACTATATAGGATAGAGGCCGGGTGCATGGGTGGGGGCCGGCTGGTTTGCCCTGAAGGGTGTCCTGGATCAGGGTGGAGGTCTCCACTGGGGTGCCTGGCCAGTCTGGGTGCGGGGCTGAGGGCTGTTTTCAGGCTGGCGGGTGACTGAAGCTCCCAACCCCTCCTTTTTTTCTTTTTTTATTCTGGGCCAGCTTTAGCTCTGAGGCTTGGCTTCAGCTCTTAGGCCTCAGCTGCTGAAAGCCGGTATCTGGTTTGTTTGGGTTCTATAATCGAAACACTGTTTCAACTCCAGGTCTGAGATCCCGGCTGGCTGAAAGCAGGTTTCTGGGGTTTTGTTTAGCTTCTATATTTGTAACAATGTTTCAAACTGCAAGCTCAGAGGCCAGCAGCAGCAGGCGGGGAATGTTGGAGTCCTCCATCACTGAAGCAAGCAAGCCTCATGCTTGTTTCAAGCTGCCTGGCTGCCGGCCGCCATCTTGGCTGGCAGTTAATTTGCATATCGCCCTGATTAGCCAATGGGAAGGGTAGCAGAGGTACGGCTAATTACCATGTTTCTCTTTTATTAGATAGGAAGATGCTTATTTTCTACTTGAGGCCTGGTGCACAAATCCATGGGGTCCCTTGGCCTGGACTACAGGATCAGCCAAAACCACCAGTCCTACATCCCCTGAGGGATGTAGTAGTGTCCAAAGCAGCAGGTGGCCTGGGAGGAGCTGGAGCTCCGGTCAGGCGCCCCACCACTCCCACTCATGCTGTCCCTGCTGAGCCTGTCGGTCTGCTGAACAGTGCTCCCGCTGTGGGAGTGCACTGACCACCAGGGGGCAGATCCTGCTTTGAGCGTCTGCCCCCTGGTGGTCAGTGTACATCATAGTGACAGGTTGATCAGTCAACTGACTGGTCACTTAGGCTTTTATATATATGTAGATATCTCCTTATTTGTAATTGTTTATTGTAATGTTTGCAAGATGTAATAATACCTCCACTTTTATTCTTATACTAAAGGCTCAATGCATGAAATTTATTCACTGGTAGGTTCCCTAGCAGCTGCTGGCTGCAGGCTACTGGCCGGGGACTCACTCGCTTCCCCTGGTAGCCTGCTGCTGTCACTGCAATCCCTGCCACTCAGAGCCTCCCTACCTTCCCCCGGCCAGCCCTGCCCCCTGGCCGAACTCCCAGACGAACTGCTGGTCAAGGGGACAATTTGCATATTATGCTTTTATTATATAGGATACTGGAGATTTATATTTTCTCTCATCTCCTTTTTTATTGTCCCCATCCTTCCTTTCTCTCTCCTATTTTAACCATCCTGGACAAGGTTTCATCAGTTTTGTTATTCAAAGTATAAACTTTTAACTTTTTTAGTTTTATTTATTTGTTTTCTAGTTGATAATTTCTGCTTTTTTTTCTTCTACTTACTTTTATGTTGCTTCTTAAGATAGAAACTAATACCAATTATTTGGCATTACTTCTTTCTAATATGAAGATTTAAAGTGATAAATTTCCCAAAAAAGTGATGAATTTCTCTATAAGCACTTCTTCAGCTGAATCTTTTAATTTAATATTTTATGTTACTTAATAATTTTTAACATAACTTTTGATATTCAGTATAGAGTTGAAAAAATGCTTTCCACTTCTAAGGATTTCTGTTTTTTTACAGAGGTTATTTAGAAGTTCATTGTTGAATTTCCTAATGTTTTGGGATTTTCCAGATAGCTTTTAATTACTGATTTCAAATTCAATTCCACCAAGGTCTGAGCATGTACATTGTAAGAATATGGCCTTTTAAATGTGGAGATTTGTTTTAATGGACCAGCATTTGTTCTTAATGAATGTTTCTTATGCACTTGAAAATTATGTGGATTTTTCTCTTTTAGAGTAGGATGTTAAATAAATGTCAGGTCAAATTAGTTGGTAGTATTATTCAGGTCCTTAATGTTTTTCTGTCTATTCTTTTAATTAATAAAAAAGAGACTAGCAATTTATTATAATTGTAAGCTTGCTTATTTCTTCTTTCTGTATATAAGGTATTGTTTCATGTATTTTGTTCCTCTGTTTTAAGTGAATGCATTTTAAGGTTGTTATATCTTATTAATGAACTTATCCTTTATCATTATGAAATGTCTTACCTATCTACTAGAAAGATTTTTGTCTGTAATTTACTTTGTCTGATATTAGATAGCCACATCATATTATAAGTGTTTACTTGGTTTATGTTTTTTCAGTCCTTTTATTTTAACTTCTGTTTCTCTGTATTTAAGGTATATTTCTATTTAAAAAATATATTGTTAGCTCTTTTTTTTTTTTACCCAATATGACAATCATTGCCTCTTAATTGGCTTATTTAGACTATTATCTTCAATGGAATTCATTTGATGCATTGGGGCTTAATATTACAATATCACTATTTATTTTCTAAGTTTATTCCTATTTACCTAATTTCCTGATTTCTTTTGGATAAATTAAAATCCTTTCTATACTATATTTTATGTCTAGTATACCTATTTTTAAAAATATATATATTTTGATTGATTCCAGAGAAGAAGGGAGAAGGAGAGAGCAATAGAAACATCAGTGATGAAAGAGAATCATTGATGGAATCATTGGTCGGCTGCCTCCTGCACACCTTCTATTGGGGATTGAGCCCACAACCCAGGCATGTGCCCTGACAGTGATTTGAACGATGACCTTCTGGTTCATAGGTCAACGCTCAACCATTGAGCTGTGCTATACCTCTTCTTTAATGGCTACTCTAAGATTTGCTTATAGGATAAGGATCTAAAAATATATAATTCCATTTTCCTTCCTCTCACTCTTTCTGCTATTGTTATGCCTTTTGCTTGTATACTAGAGGCCTGGTTCACAAATTCTTGCACGGGTGGGGTCCCTTTGGGTGGCCTGCAGGGATTGGGCCAAAACCCGCAGCCCAACGATGCCTGCAGCTCCTACCTACTGCTCCCGCTCATCCTGGCCCCACTGTGCCTGCTGTGGGCTCTTGCCCAATTAGTCCCAATCCAGAGAGGCTCATGCTGCCACAGCAGTGCTTGCCAGCCATGAGCCCTGCATCTGGTGTCCTCCCAAGGCGAGTGACCTGTGGGATCAAGCTGAAACCGGTTCTCCAACATCCCCCAAGGGGTCCTGGATTGTGAGAGGGCACAGGCCAGGCTGAGGGACCCCTCAGGTGCACGATTGGGCTGGGGAGGGACCGAGGGAGGGCTCCAGGGCATGTCCAGCCCATCTTGCTCAGTCCTGATCAACCGGACCCCAGCAGCAAGCTAACCTAATGATAAAAGCATCTGTCCCCTGGTGGTCAGTGCACATCATAGCGACTGGTCAACCAGTTGACTGTCTGCCCTCTGGTGGTCTGTGCACATCATAGCAAGTGGTAGAGCACCTTAGCATATCATTAGCATATTGCTTTGATTGGTTGTTCAGTTCTGCTGTTTGGTCTATTTGCATATTACCCTTTTATTATATAGGACTAGAGGCCCAGTGCACAAGAATTTGTGCACTGGGGGAGGGGGGCTTTTCTCAGCTCGGCCTGTGCCCTCTCGCAGTCTGGGACCCCTTGGGAGATAATGACCTGCTGGCTTAAGCCTGCTTCTGGGTGCCAGAGGGAAGGCCCAATACCTAGGTGCAGCCCCTAGTCGGGCTCAGAGCAGGGCCGATTGGGGAGTTGGGGCACCGCCCCCTGTCATGCACAGAGCTGCAGGGCAATCAGGTGTTTGGTCGCTGCCCCCTGTCAAGTTGATCCCAGTGCTGGGAGGTCTCCTTGCTTCGCTGATCCCGGGGCCAGGACCCCTCTCGCTCCACTGATCCCAGGCCGGGAGGCCTCTCGGCTCTCCTGATCCCGGGGTCCTGAGGCCTCTTGGCTCTGCTGATCCCGGGGCTGAGAGGCCTCTCGGCTCTGCTGATCCCGGGGTCCTGAGGGCTCTTGGCTCTGCTGATCCCGGGGTCCTGAGGCCTCTCGGCTCTGCTGATCCCAGGGTCCTGAGGCCTCTCGGCTCTGCTGATCCCGGGGCTGAGAGGCCTCTCGGCTCTGCTGATCCCGGGGCCCTGAGGGCTCTTGGCTCTGCTGATCCTGGGGTCCTGAGGCCTCTTGGCTCTGCTGATCCCGGGGCTGGGAGGCCTCTCGGCTCCGCTGATAACCGGGGCTGGGAGGCCTCTTGGCTCTGCTGATCCCGGGGTCCTGAGGCCTCATGGCTCCGCTGATCCCGGGGTCCTAATGCCTCGCGGCTCCGCTGATCCTGGGGCCGGGAGGGCTCTCGGCTCTGCTGATCCCTGGGCAGTGAGGCCTCTCTGCTCTGTGGCTTCAGGGCTGTTTGGCTTCGCTCAGCTTGGAGCCTGAGTATGCAAATTAACCGCCATCTTTTAGCTTCTATAATTGAAACATTGTATCTTTTGGAGTTGTTACTTCAGGAGCTCAGAGCCCTCCAGCTGCAGACAGGGAACCTTGGCTTCCTCATGCTGGGGCAAGCAAGCCTCCCTGTTCGCATCAGCTGCCTGGCTGCCGGCCGCCATCTTGGCTGCCAGTTAATTTGCATATCTCGCTGATTAGCCAATGGGAAGGGTAGCGGTCATAAGCCAATTACCATGTTTCTCTTTTATTAGTGTAGATATGTAACAAATGCCAATATGCAAACTAAGTGTCATTATTGGTTGTGTTTTAAATTGTCTATAGATAGAAAGCTATGAAAATGGTAAGATCAACCTTGTTTATTTCCCTTTTTTTACAATCTTGCCCTTTGTTTCACATATTTTGTCGAGTATTCTACTTGTTTATGGTGGGTTTGCATGTCCATAGCTGTTATTTCTTCATGGCAAGAAATAGAAGTATCCAGTGAATTATTTATTTCATATAGTACACTCTTGTGTTTTAGAATTTCCATTTGTAATCTTTTATATTTTCAACTTCCTCTGAAATTTCCCCTTTTATTTATTGATTATAACTCTATTAAGGTCATGAACATATTGTAGTAGCTACTTTGAAGGTCTTGCCCCCTAGTTTCAACATTTGTATCACCTAATGGTATATGTCTACTGATTTATTTTCTCTTGATCTTGGGTCTCCTTTTTCTAGTATTTTGTTAATATTTTGCTTGTTTTTCTATACCAGCTAATTTTTTTTTTTACTGTACACTGGACATTGCAGGTGACATGCTATAAAATTTTGTTATCTTCTGAACAGTGGTGATTTTGTTCTAGACACAGTTGCATTACTGGCTGACCATCTTGATCCTGGGTTGGCTTGCTTTTTTTACATTTTGTTAGTATTCTAATTGTTTATGGTGGATTTGCATGCCTGTAGCTATTATTTCTTCATGGCCAGAAATGGAAGTAGCCATTTAATATGAGCTGTTGATCTTTGGGCTTTATTCTTAAGTTAAAACTTCAGTTTGATTTTTACTTGTAAGGCATGGTACACTTGAGGTTTCAGTGAAATGTTTAATATGTTTATCTAGTTCCCTTAAGTTGATTAAATTAAAAGTTCAAACACAATTTTCTCAGCAGTGGACAGATGCAGGAAAAGTCTGTTCAGCCTTTTCAGTCTTCTAGCTTTTGGTTCTCACTAAACCCTTCTTTCTCACCATACGTCTTCTTTCTGCATGCACAGAGTTCCCTCCAGGACAGAGGGGGATATATCTACAGGTTTTGGAACATCACTCTCCTGTGGCCTCCTCTTTCACGTGGTTTCTCTTTTAATTTTCAGTCACTCTGAAGCTTTGAACACTATCTTCTTCCACATCACATCAATAAGATTAAAGTTTTCAGCTTGTGTTCTAGCTGACTAGCCCTGCATAGATTGAGGTCTCCCAGGGAGAAAAAGTACCTCATAAATTTAGATTTTCCCTATTGTGGTCCTTTCTTTCAAGAGGCAATATCTCCAGTTCTCCCTGCTTTTATTTGCTTGTCATAATCTTTAACTTTTAAAAAATATCCTACCAAGAATTTGTATATTTTAAAAACACTGTCTAGTGTTTGATGCAAGCCAATTTGCCATTCCATTGTCTTCTGTTTATTTTTTGAAATGATGCACAGAGAGCATACTGCTCGTTTCTGGAAATCATTTCTTATTACAAAGTATTTATTGTATCTGAAGAGATTTAGCATTCCTTTGTAGTGGTAAATTTTTTTTAGATTCTCCATTGTAGTGGTAACTTTTTTTTTTTTTTAGATTCTCCAAGTTTCCCTTCTTATATATAAAAAGGAATTGAAGAGAAAAAGTTATAGTACTAACTTTCCTCTAAATTGCCTTTCCTTTCTTAATTAGTCATACAGACTGAATGAATTTCTTAACCTGAAGGAAACCTACAATCTTGCCTTTCTGAGATTTTTTTTTTTAATAAATTGGACTCAGAAAGAAATACAGGTATACCCAAAAGAATTTAACTGACATATATATTCCATTTATAGTATTTAGAAATAAGTTAATTCTTAACTTAATTTAGATATGAGACACATTTAAAAGATGTAGTTTTCTGTGAGAGCTCCTAGAAGACTAAACTAACCTTGTTTTTATTTGTGTACTATCTCTCTAGCACATATATGAAATGGATTGAATATAATTGTTTAACTAAAGATCAAGAAGATTGAATATCTATATTTTCCTTTTTATTTTTCTATAATCTTTAGTTATAAATATAATTTTCAAGCATGGCAACGTTTTGTTATTGTTTTATAGTGACTACCTGTTTGCTCCCCAATATTTTGGGAATTTATAACACTGTGAGGCAAGTAAATAATTGCAAGCATATCATTTTACCATGTTCATATCATGACAGTTAAGAAATTAATGAATGTATAGGAATTGAAAACGATAAAGTGGATATACAATTATGTTAAATCAAAAGGAAAGTTTCACTTAACTCATTATTTTAAGAAAACTAAGTCTTTAAATGCAAAATGTGTATCTTTTAATTTATAGTTTCATGTATCATACAAAGATGTTAGAATCTTTCTATGAAATAAAAGTAACCTCCTTAATGATAGTTTTATCTCTCATTCAATAGGTAGAATATGCAATATTCCAATTGTAATCACAGAAAATAGAATATTTTTTCACTTGAAATGAAAACACATGCACACACCCATATTCACACACATACAGCAAGCAAAATTCAACCCAGAAAAGGCTATTTTGTGCTCGCTTCGGCAGCACATATACAGAAAAGGCTATTTGTCCCCAATAGACTTATTTCTTTTTAATAAATACTGTTGTACTAAAGAAGCCCTTAATTGTTTCTTTAATTACCGCTGCATATCTACCTTAACATCTTGTCTGATAATCTTGTCTACACAACTGTTATTCCTTGGTTGAAAGTGATTGTGATGTTTAACTTCCTGTTCTGTTTCAATTTATGCTTCTCCTATTATCTGTGTAGCTGGAAACAGCACTTAAAGTGACTCAAGCTCTACCTCATTTTCCCTCTGCTTTAATTAAGTCATGTATTGACATTTGATGTAATTTATAGCTGATAAATTCAGATTTGTCTTATGCCAGACCATGTACTGTTTCATCTATTCCTTCTCAGTTTAGTTTTCATTCCAGAAAATTCCATTAAGAGGCCATTAATTAAAATGTTGTGTAAACATAATAAACAGTCTTACATAGGCTTAAAAGTAAAATTGGTCTTTTGTATGTAGCTTTCACTGGTAAGATGACTTTTACATCAATGTGTCCATAGTTCTATATATTGGTGCACTCACAAACACACAAATGCTACCAAATGCATTTATATACATAAGCATCCGACAGTATGCCTTATAACAATGTGACATTGACTTAAAATTTTTAGTAATTGTGCTTTATAATATAGCTAGTATTTCTTTAATCATTTGGTCATTTCACACTTATCTTACATAGTTGGTAATAATACATGGAACAGGTGCAAACTTTCACAATAATAGGTACTCTTGAATCTGATGTGTCTAATTAATTTTTAGTGAAACAAATTAGTTTTGTTCTTCATTACTCTCCAATAGAAGGAAGACATTATATTTCACTATAATTTTTTTTGTCTGCAAGAACAATGGAGCATTACAGGTCACACACAACAATCTTCTCTATGCTATAATTAGTGCAACTGACAACATTGTTTCAAAAATAGCAGCATAAGGACGAGTAATACACCTATGGTAACAAATATTGCACTATATTAAATATGATATTTTATTAACCTTTTACACAAATGAAGAAATGTTCTTTTCTCTTTGTTCTGTGAGGTATTATTTTCTCTTTAGTAGCTAAAATAAATCACCAGATATACCTTTGTCATATTGAAAATATGAGCTCATTTTAAATACATTTTGACTATATTTATATATAAAATAATTAAGGGCAGATAAATTGGGAACATGAACCAGGTTTACTAACTATATAAGTGAACTGTATTTTGTCTTAAATTAAACACAAAAGACATTTTAGAAATGAAATAAAAGTACGTATAAAAAAGGCTAGCTGCTATAACAGAGAAGCCTGCATTCTGATTGGCTTAACAAATGACAAGTTTCTTTCTTATTTATAGCCCAGTCTAAAATGGGGTAGCAGATTTTATACAGTTATTCAGGATATTTCGGTCTTTCCAGTTAATGGCTCTCCCATCTCTTAGGGCAGCGATATCCCCTAAGTATTGTCACAACATACGGGTCAAGTCTGAAGGTAGTACCTGATATGCATCACTTGTGCCCATGTACCATTGGCCAACACTCATTCACTTCGTTACACTCAACTATAAGGCAGTCTGGGTATTGTGGGCTGATTTTCTTATCTGGAATAAAAGAGAAGCTGCAATAAACAAGTCACCTGTGGTTTGCAGGACTCTCACATCTAGACAGTTTACAACTTACATCCTTGAAGTTACCTGAGTGGCTCTTAAAATAAACTTTAACCTTAAGTAGGCCATAATTTTGAGTCACAAACTACTGTGTTTCTATTAACCTCTTTACATGAAACATCTAAACAACCCTCAACAATAGAAGGCGCTGTTGCCAACGAACAAAAACTGGTTCTCAAATAATTTAAGTGCCCTGCAGAAGCTCACTGCTTACTTAGCTAGTAAGTGGCAGAGATGGTCTTCAAATACAGAACCTCAAAGTCCATGATCTTTCTAATATATTTCAGTGCCATGATAACTAATAAAAATTATACATTCCTTTGATAAGATATGCTAAAATTTGCCATTTATATTTGGATTATAATTTACTTATAAATAGGATTTGATTAGTCACTAATAAGGTATAATATTGACATTGGAATCAGTTCCAGTGGTCTGCAAACTCATTAGTCAACAGAGCCAAATATCAACGGTACAACGATTGAAATTTCTTTTGAGAGCCAAATTTTTTAAACTTAAACTATATAGGTAGGTACATTGTTATTAACTTAATTAGGGTACTACTAAGTCTTAGGAAGAGCCACACTCAAGGGGCCAAAGAGCCGCATGTGGCTCGCGAGCCACAGTTTGCCAACCACGGGTTTAGGCTATCACAAACAAAGCTTTTACAAATATTCATGTACTAGGGGCCCGGTGCACGAAATTCGTGCACTGGGGGTGTGTGTGGGGGAGTGTCCCTCAGCCCAGCCTGCCCCCTCTCACATACTGGGAGCCCTCAGGCGTTGACCCCCATCACCCTCCAATCGCAGGATCGGCCCCTTGCCCAGGCCTAACGCCTCCGCCAGAGGTGTCAGGCTTGGACAGGGGACCCCCATCTCCCCGTGATCACTGGCTCTGGCCCCCGCTCAGGCCTGAGGCCTCTGGCCCAGGAATCATGCCTGGGCAGGGGACCCCCATCTCCCTCTGATCGCTTGCTCCACACCCCGCCCAAGCCTGACGCCTCTGACCCAGGCTTCAGGCCTGGGCAAGGGGACCATCATATCCCCCCAATCCCCGGCTCCGCCCCCCACCCAGGCCTGATGCCTTGGCCAGAGGAGTTGACCCTCATCACCCTCCGATCACCAATCACCGGATCGGCCCCTTGACCAGGCCTGAGGCCTCCGGCAGAGGTGTCAGGCCTGGGCAGGGGACCCCCAGCTCCCCGCGGTTGCAGGCTCCGCCCGGCTGAGACGTCCGGCCCGGGCAGCGGGGACCCACAGCTGCAGCGGCCCTGCGATCGTAGGCTCCGCTTTAGGCCCAGGCAAGGGACCCCTAGCTCCCGGGACTGCCAGCTTCGACCGTGCCCAGCTCCCATCGCTGGCTCCACCCCTACTTCCTGCTATCACTGGCCAGGGCGGAAAAGGCGCCTGATTCTCTGATCATGGCTGGGGGGCAGGGCAAAGGCGGCCCCAGGGCCGCCTTTGCCCTGCCCCCCAGCTCTTAGCTCCCCCCTGGGTTTCCAATCACTGTCAGTGGCAGGGGGCTTCTTCCTGCTTTCCCTTTCGCCTCCCTGCATTGTGCCTACATATGCAAATTAGCCGCCATCTTGTTGGCAGTTAACTGCCAATCTTAGTTGGCAGTTAACTGCCAATCATAGTTGGCAGTTAATTTGCATATAGCCCTGATTAGCCAATGAAAAGGGTATCGTCGTACGCCAATTACCATTTTTCTCTTTTATTAGATAGGATTAGTCTTTATATGAACATTTGATTCCAAGTTGTAGTATTTACATACCACAAGTGAAATACCTCTTAGTAATAAAATAGAATAAACTACACACAGCAACATAGATGAACCTCAAAATAATTGTGCTGAGTGAAAGCCAGATAAAACAGAGTACATACTGTATAATTCCATGTATATAAAAATCTAGGAAAAAAAGATAATCTACAATGACAGATCAGTGTTTGCCTGGGAGTTAGCATGGAGAGGTTGAAAGGAGGGATAATAAATGGGCAGGAGGAAACTTTGGGGACCAAAGGATATATTCATTATCTTGATAATAGTAATGGTTTCAGGCCTGTATGCATATGTCAAAACAATTAAATTACTACTTTATATATGTCAGTTTATTATATGTTTATTATGCATCAATAAAGCTATTAAAATAAAACCTTAAAGAAGAAAAATCATTTAATTCTCAGTGTTTAAATTTCTTAATCTGTTAAACACCTACATCTTTGTTCTTCAGTGATATTATGATTATGCCTATTTAAAGATGTGAATTAAGACTTTTAAATTACCTCTGAGAGGTCTGGATTATCAAAAACGTGACTACTACTTCTAGAATAATCTTAGTCCAGGTTTAAATGTATGCTTTAATTATGTAGACCTTAGAATTATATATCAAGTTGTCCTTTGAGCTCAACTTTTAAGTGGATTTTCAAGTTAGTTTCATATACTTTATGGTAATATACAAGTTTTATCTTTTCATGACATTTTAATTATAAATACTAATCTTTATGAAAGGATGTTTACATAATCGTCATTGTTTTATGCATTGATTTTAACACATTCCAGAAAATTAAGTGGTTTGACCAAAGTAAGTTCCTTGGTATGATATTAAAGACAGTATTAAGTCCCATATTTTTGAATCATGAACATTTGAATTTGGACCATGCTGTAAAGGAAAGAGAATTTGCAAAGACCCTATGCTGAATGTGGCAGTTGCATTTTTTTATTGTATGAAACTACATTAAAGGACTCTTTACCTAACTGAAGAAAAGTTGCCATTATTTCAACCCCTAGTAATTGTTTCAGTACTCATTTATAAGGTGGTAAACTGAGAAGCAGTTCTGAATTATTCATAATAGTAAACCAATCATAAGAGAGCAATGTGAGGATTTTGTTTAATTTAATTTATTTTCTTTACTGATTAGCAATGTTTTAAATCACATTTCAAACTCATGATTTGATTATTCTTCTGTAACTTATAAAATATTCTTATCAATAATAGTGACAGGTTCAGGACACAACCACTATTACTTGCTTTCAAAGGAATTTTCTATTTTTGTGTGTGTGTGTGTGGCTTTAGAGCACCATGTGTATTGTTGTGTTTGTTTTTGTATTAATATTTACTAAAACTTTTGTTTCTTCCATAGGCGGACGTAATGAAGTTGTCATTACTGAAAACAATAACAGCATAACTGAGCAAATCACTGATGTTGTGAAGCAACCAGCCTTTATAGCTGGTATTGGTGGTGCCTGCTGGGTAATTTTGATGGGTTTTAGCATCTGGTTGTATTGGCGAAGAAAGAAGAGAAAGGGACTCAGTAATTATGCTGGTAAGAGACTATTTCCAGCCAAGAAAACCTCTTATCTTTAGGAATGTGTTGAAATAAAAAAGAATGGAATGGAATGGGATGGAATACTAGAAGAGTGAATGAATGAAAGAATCTTTTTGGCTTGTTTTAAACATCTGTTCTGCAAAATGCAATTATAAACGACATGCTTTAATGCATTGCTATTCAGTATATCACATTATGACCCTAAGGCAATCTTTTTGCTTGAATTTTCAATGGAGCATAACAAGAGTGCACAATGATAAATGCTTAACCATTTTTTTCAACTAGTTCTTCAAAACGCAGACATACACAGACTTTGCATGCTATGAAGCTGTTCCTTGAGATTGTATTTAGGCAAGAGGATTACTAAAATGCTCAGGAAAAAAGTCTTGACAGAATTAATAAGACTGGTGATGCATGAATTAAGGATTCACTAGTCACCTAAATAGATGTCTGGTTCAAGGTGATGAATCAGCATTTTAGAAAGGAGAAGGAAAAGAAGCAGCAGAAGAAAAGGAAGGTCCTATGTGTTCTACCTGCCTGAAAAGATGTTTTGTTTTAGAATCCAAAACAGAATTTCAAGGTTTTCAAAATGGTGGGCTTTAAAATATTTCCAAGATGAGAGAGAGAGAGAGAGAGAGAGAGAGAGAGAGAGAGAGAGTGAGAGAGAACTATTGTCAGTGACTAAAAGAATGAACTCAGTAATGAAACTTAATAACAATTTTGACTGCAATTCATTTTAAATGTTTTATCTAACAACAATCAAAGAAATTGTCTCACTGTATTTTACACTTTTAGAATTTATAAGCTAACAATTTTGATTTAACATTATTCTACAAACACTTTAGAATTTTTTGAGAAATTTTATTCAATCTATACTAATAAAGAGCTAATATGCTAATGGTTGATACACCATAATGGGTAATGACCGGCTCATTAGCATATTAGCTGGGGTGTTTCTCTGGAGATGGGCGGAAGTGGGGAGGAGCCCCTCCCGGAGGAGGCAGGACCATCTCGTGCTGGGGAGGGCAGGGGTGAGAGCACATAGCGCCCCCCTCACCAGTCCTTCGCCACCCACCGCTCACACTCTGAGTGCCCTGCGGCCCACCTGCCAGGGAGATGGGGCAGAAGTGGGGAGGCAGCCAGAGAAGGTAGGATGAGCCTGAGGCCACTCAAGGGACTGAATGTGGGGCTTGAGGTGGCCAGAGAAGTCCAGAGGGTTTGTGGGCTGGGCCATGTGCTGGAGCTCTGCGTGGACAGGCTTGGGTGTGAAGGCAGGGCTGCAGGTGTGTGGGCTGCGCTGGGCTCCTAGCCTTCTATAACCTTGGTAAGAAGCATAAATACCTTAATAACTGATTTTGACAAGAGTTTCATTGCTTATTAAGCTTATAAGCTGCTGTAGTTTGTAGACTTCTAAACTGCTGAGAATGTCTAAATAATGAAAATGAAAAATCACAGCACCCACTTGTTGTCTGGTCAGTTATTTTACAGCATTTAAATATGATCATTTGATTATAACATTGTGGCTCATGTTCATATCTTATGAAAATAAGGTTATTACTTACTGGATAGAATAATCCCCAGCACTAGAGAAAGTATTGTAGTGTCTCCATTGGAAAGGGGCTTCCATGCTTTGTGATCTGCTATCTTTGTTATTGATTGCTCACTCAGTCTTGCTTATGCTTTGAGAGCCGACCCACCACACCAGTGAGGGATTCTTTGCAGAAAGGGATGGCAGGCAGTAACTGCTGAGTGTCAGTCTTGAACCTTGATGATACTTTAATGTACCTTCTTGATTTGCAATGCAGTGCTCCACCTTCATTCCTGGAAAGTACTATCAACCCATGTGTTTAATCACTTACAATGTTACACTTTATCTCTGTGACACCTTCATATACTAGTAAGTCTTATAAAGCATATGGAAGAACAGATTTCATTCAAGGACTACTTTGTGGTTATCCCTTTGCTTGGCTTTGGTGAAAACATTAAAGTATTGACTACGCTAGTCACTTCAGTGCAGTGTGGCAGTTTTGCTCTCTACACTTCTTCATTCACTCATGCCTCATAAATAACAAAGCTCTCATAATTAGTAGGTTTGTGCTTTAGTAAAATTATGTCAGATATTTTTTGCTTCTTTTTCTTTTTTTAACAGCAGGTTGTGTTTTTTGTTGTTGTTTTTTGCAAAATCTATGTATTTGATTTGAAAATTTCTGTTGGTCTTTGAGCTTGACAAGAATAGTCCATTTACTATTAGCATTTCTCATAGTGATTCATATCCATCTGCTTGTGGAAGAACTGCTAACTCAGAAGGTGTATGCCCTTCATATATTTTGGAATAAGGCCAGACCAGAAAGCAGCCTTTCAAAACCTTTATACTTAATTGATAGATGGCTGTCTCTCAGAATGGATTCACCTTCAACTAGTAATTTGCCTTCCAGCAACTGCTGTTCCTTTCTTGTATGTGAGAAGCAAATGAAAATTGAAACCACAGGTACCTAGCATTGCATATCTGACTTGCTGATATTTTTTACACATTTCCCTCCAGAAATAGCCTATCCTCTACCTGTTAAAGTGTTCATTCTTGCCCTTATACTATGTAAAGAATATGGGGATTTTAAATAGGAATGATTAATGCAATATATATTTTTCATGGGTTTAAATTCTGATATTTCATGCATGAGCTAATGATCTATTTTAAAAGCACAGAGATTTCACACAGGGCTATTTTTCTCTGAAGTGTGTTATAAAATTATGTTGAATAAGTTCTGTACTGGTTCTGTTTATATTTTTATTTTCATAAACATTTCTCTGGGGATCATAAATTTCACAAGAAAATGAGATTTTACTTGCAAGATGAAAAGCCTAACATTTCTACTTTTTCACTACATTGTAATGTCTGTAAAATCTCAAAGCTTTATTGTTGACATGATAGCAAAATAATTTTTCCAAATAAAATTCTGGATACTTATTTAAATTAATTTACATTATAAGATACTTCCTTTATTTCAAGCCCTAAGTGTGACATAATATTATACTTAAATATCTGAAACCTTACACATATTAAGAAACATGTATTTTAATGAAGCTGGACCGATCTGAGTAGAATTGCACTGTAGGTAGAATTTGACTTCAGCACTCCCATTTTCCTACTCCTTTCCAAGTCTCTTCATCTCCACTAGAGGTATAATAGGGGGGATTTTAACTAGTGGGGAGACATGTAAATACCTTTCAGGTTGGAAATTCTTACTCTTGCAGGATGTCTCCCACTCATTCTTTTTAGGCAAAAACTTATTCAGGGACTGTTATTGCTGCTCTTCTTTGACTCTCCATCATGTGAAAAACTGTATTTGAATGCTTAGAAGGAAAGGAAAGAAAACCTGCCCCTCAGTATTGATATTTTTCTTATATGTCAGGTTTAACATATTTATCAGAGAACACTTGCAGTTTAACACTTTAGATTATAAAGACAACTATCAAGAATCAAATGCAAACTTGTACCTTTAAATGACCTGAGAGAATTTCGCTGAACATGTTTTGCTTCTTTACATAGTAGAAATTAGAGATTTCCCCAGGGCAATGTAACACACTAACTTTCTATTCATTTTTTCCTCTTTATCCTTTATTTAAATTCTTCAAAAACAAATATGCACTACAGGTTTCCATGTGGTGCAAAGAAGGGCATCTACATTTGAAAAAGCATCCTCAGATCTCATATTCTACATGAAGTCATTTTAGATTTTTCCAGGGCAACATGCAATGTTATTCATCTTAATCTTCATTTGAGCACTAAGAGTCTTCTTGTCACTGCACCTGACATCCCTGACTGCTATAATAATTTACCAACCTAGTTGTTAAAGGGTGAAATGAGATTTTAAAGAGATTTTGGCAGAAAATATTAGGTTATTTTTGAAACTAGAGTAAATGTTTGATCATATGTAAAACAGTGTTCATAAATAGAAAAATGAACAGCATAAATTTAAATAAAATCCATGTAGCATTCATGAGGATTCTATATTATATATATATATAATATGAAACATATATGTTCATGTATTTTATATATCTGTATTATAATCCACATGAAGGTTACATGATTTCTTTCAAATTTATGTTGCTCATTTTCTTATTCATAATTTTAAAGCATCAAATTTTTAATGTAATAAATATATTTTTACTTTTAAAAAGGTGATTTTATTTTATGACTATTACCTCTGTAGACAACAGATTTTATAAAACTCAATAAATATTAACAATTGAGTGAGCAAATTATGAAACATTAAACAATTCAAGCATAGCTTTTAAAACTGTTTCTAAGATGTACATTATTTGACAAAACTATCCAAGTACCACTAAAATATTGGATGGAATTTTTATACTCTGATTATCTGGGCTGAGTTAATGCTTATTAAAAAGAGGATTAATCTACATTCATATTTGAGAAATAGCTTATCAGGAAAGGGACCAAGGCTTGGCTGGAACATTAAAGTTTCCATTTGGAGTAGGAAAACGTGGCCTACTGGAGATAGGCACTCTGAAAGCTTCCTTACCTCCAAATGGCAATTTACTGCATAGCCATGCTTTCCTTCCCCCTCACTCCTAGCAGGATGAGATTAGGGTTAATCCTGTCAGATAATAGTGCAGGTTCTTTTTGTATGATATAAACTTGCAGAATCTTTCTACCATAAATCCTTTGTAAATATTGTAATATATTCAAAATATTTAATGGCATTCTAAAACATTTAAGATTGTGATTTCTGTATAATTTTTTAGAAACCTTTGCATTATTTAGTTAGTTTTAGCTACATGGCCACGTCCGTACATGGCTTGCTGAAAGTTCTCAGTTTAATATGTTAGCAGAAACTCCTGATAAAGATTCATACCTATTTCAAATTTATGTCTGATAAGCACAAAATTACTACACTGGGAGTATCAAAATCATGACTAGAATGAGATTGTCCAATCACCTATGCTCTCCCCATCCTCTTTGCTTTAAGCTTCAAAGTGGTTCAACATCACTGAAATGATAGCTACCTCAGAACAGCTTTCAATTTGCTGTGGAATTTATTTTTATGTTTCTTTCTCTTTGAACACACACAAAAAATATTGATCAAATACCAAATGACTTCCTTTTTAGGAGTTTTAATTGTTCATTCTTATATCTAGTCTGCATTTAATCCCATGTTCTAATAGAATTCAGTTAACTTTTCATTGCTATTCAAAGTAGAATAAAAGTTTTGGAGCACCTTTTCAAGGTGTCCTCTTATTTCCCTTGCTTTAAAAAGACAAATAATTTTATTAAGATAAGGGTTTTTTTTATTTTTTTGATACACATATACAAAATAGAAAATTCTCATTATACTAAACTAGTAGCCTGGTGCACGAAATTTGTGCACATTGAAAGGGAATTAATTAGGGGAACGTAATTTGGACTCACTATCTAATATCAATAATATGTGAGTGTGAGGCAGTCCACGTTTCTGAAATTCAGTGACATGAAATTTAGCTATTACTTTGCCAAATAAATGGAATTTACAGATATCATTTAAAAGAGCATTCAGCTTAATATTAAAAACTCTGGCTACCAAGTCAGTTCTGTTTTCAACTTTTTGCCAGTGTTGTAAATTGTTTGCAATATCTGCCCATTTGCATGTCATGGTTATGAATAAATTGGGCTTGCCATACTTTGTTACAATTGCCATAGCATCCTGATATCGCTGCTGCATATTTCTGGGACTACCTGCAGAAGATGATGGAAGTATTATCATTTTACCAATTGGCACAGTGTCATTTTCAGATCTAGATTGGAGATAATCCATCAAACCACTATATTTTTCAACTCTCAACTTAGATTGGTTTGCTTTGATGAAATTTATCTGATTGACCTCCATTTTTTAATATGAATCCACGATAAACTGTTGAGTTAATTTTCCTGCATTTAAAATAGGATTGAACGTGTCCCGCACAGAGAAATGAAATCCATAATACTGCATTTGTGTGACTCGTGTCCTTACATTTTGTCTAGTATTATTGTCGATTACAATATTGTTTCTGAGTCTTATTGCAATATCTGTTCCCCAGCCTTTTTCACCATGTGGAAAAAGAATAGGATATGTCATTGCATCTAATGTAGAAAACAGGATATTGATTTGTTTCATTTTAGTGGCATTTGGATTATTGGGATTTGGTTTACAATGAATGAGCAAGTCCCTTTCAAAAGGAGGTTCTCCATCTGTGTTTCTGAATATGATAGCAACCTTGGATACACTGGAAGAATTATATCTACCCGGGTCACTATTATGATCATATTTAATCGTCAGTGTTACTTCTGTGGGAGCAGTACCTTTTGTTGCTGCTTCAGATTGGGCTTCCTTTTCTACCTAATGTAGCATCTTGTACGATATTTTTAATTCATTTATTTCATGCATTAGGTTGTTGATGTTGATCATGAGTCTTTCTGAGCAGCCCTGGTTTTCTGGCATTGCTAATCTTTTACTTGTAGCTTCAGCTGTATCCGAAATATAGAGTTGAGGAAACTTCTGAGAAATACCATCCAAAGGATGTAAAGTTCCACTATGGTGATAAGCTTGTCCATGTATTCTAAAACAGTATGGCCCATATCCTGATGGCGATGCAATATTTGCACCCATGAAGCAAAAGCAAAAGAACTATTTATGGAGCAAATATTTTCCATGAATTTTTTACTGTCAGAATCTTCATTTGTCATTAATCTTTTTAAATATGCCGGGTAATCTGGAAAATGTATATCATTTGGACAGACTTTCCCTTTGCTACAACATTGAGTAAATTTTCCATCGGATGGTTTTTCATCAGAGAAATTTAGTGATAGGAAAAATTCACATTGAACAGTCGTTCCACCACAACTATGTTTGCAAATTGCATCCTCATGTACTCCATTTTCGCTGAGAAGTTCCTACCGGTATTGGTAGTACTTGTTGATGACTGTTCTCTAGACATATTCTGTCTTCACCACCGCCTTCTTTCAACTTCTAAGGCACGTTTGTCCTTAGACGTTTTCTGTTGATAACGCCGGTGTTTTTTGGCATCAGAGCGACGTTTTTCCAGTAGCTGGTGTTCAGATACATTCTGTCTCAGGCACCACCTTCTTTCAAGATCAGACACACGCTACTCTGCAGACATTTTCTGTCGATGATGCCTGCATCTTTCGGCTGCAGAGCTACGTTGTATCAACAGTTGTTCTTAGACATATTCCCACCTCTCTACTGTCACGGTCTGAGATGCAGGTGAATGAGAGTCCTGGCTATCAGGCCGCTGAGAGCTGTCTGACCAACGGGTGATTCTGGCTGATTCTGGCTGATTCTGTGGAGGTGGGACTTCCTCCTCCCTGCTGTCAGTTTCCACAGCTGTGATGGGGAAGCTGGGGTGACAGAGGGAGCCGCGCCCTCCAAGCCACCCTCTCTCTTTCTCTATGTCCAGCGGTCTCTTGCTGTCAGGCCTCCAAACCTCCCAGCAAGGTCCCAGGAGCCCGCGGACGTGGCTAGGCACAGGCGGCCTCACCTCCCCGGGCCGGCGAAGGTCCTGGCAGCCCACGGCCACAGGCGCTGTCGCCTCCTGGGCGCCTGACGCCTGAGTATGCAAATTAGCTTCCATCTTTGTCAGATTAATTTGCATAGTCACTCTGATTGGGTGGTGGGCGTGGCTTGTGGGTATGGCTTGAGCATAGCAGAGGGATGGCTAATTTGCATGTTTCTCTTTTATTATATAGGATTAGAGGCCCGGTGCACAAAAATTTGTGCACTCAGGGGGGAAAAGGGGGGCCCCTCAGCCCAGCCTGTACCCTCTTGCAGTCTGCGACCCCTTGGGAGATAACGACCTGCTGGCTGAGGCCTGCTCCCGGGTGGCAGAGGGCAGGACCAATCCCTAGGTGCAGCCCCTGGTTGGGCTCAGAGCAGGGCCAATTGGGGAGTTGGGGGGCCACCCCTGTCATGCACAGAGAAGGGGGGATCAGGAGGTTGCGATGCCACCCTTAGTCACGCTCAGGGTAGGGCTGATTGGGGGGTTGGGGCACTGCCCCTTGTCACACTCAAGGCAGGGTCGATGGGGAGGTTGCGGCACCACCCCCTGTCATGCACAGAACAGGGACCATCAGGGGGTTGGGGAGCTCCCCCCTGTCACTTACAGAGTAGGGCAGATAGGGGAGTTGGGGCACCGCCCCCTGTCACACACAGAGCAGGGCGGATCAGGGGGTTGGGGTGCCGCACCCTGTCACACTCAGGGCAGGGATGATGGGGAGGTTATGGCTCTACCCCGTCACAAATAGAGCAGGGACCGTGGGGGGCAGTTGGGGCACCGCCCTCTATCACCAGAGCATGGCCGATCAGGGGGTTGGGGTGCCCCCACTCTCACACTCAGGGCAGGGCTGATGGGGAGGTTATGGCTCTACCCTGTCACACACAGAGCAGGGCCCGTGTGGGGGGGTGTTGGGGTGCCGCACCCTGTCACACACAGAGGAGGGCCGATCAGGAGGTTGTGTTGCCACACCCTGTCACACACAGAGCTGCAGGGCGATCAGGGGGTTGGGGAGCTCCCCCATATCAGGCACAGAGCAGGGCTGATCAGGAGGTTGGGGCGCCTTCCCCTGTCATAAACAGAGCAGGGCCGATAGGGAGGTTGTGGCCCCACCCCCTGTCACACACAGAGCTGCAGGGCGATCAGGGGGTTTGGGCGCTGCCCCCTGTCACGCTGATCCCGGTGCCGGGAGGCATATTACCCTTTTACTATATAGTATAGAGGCCTGGTGCATGTGTGGGGGCTGGCTGGTCTGCCCTGAAGGGTGTCCTGGATCAGGATGGTGTCCCCACTGGGGTGCCTGGCCAGCCTGGGTGAGGGGATGATGGCTGTTTGCAGCTGGTCACACACCCTTCAGGGTGGGGGTCCCCACTGGGGTGCCTGGCCAATCTGGGTGAGGGGCTGAGGGCTGTTTTCAGGCTGGCGGGTGACGGAAGCTCCCAACCGCTCCTTTTTTTCTTTTTTTCTTTTTTTAATTCTGGGCCAGCTTTAGCTCTGAGGCTCCAGCTCTTAGGCCTCTGCTGCTGAAAGTAGGTATCTGGTTTGTTTCGGTTCTATAATCGAAACTCTGTTTCAACTCCAGCTCTGAGATCCCAGCTGGCTGAAAGCAGGTTTCTGGGGTTTTGTTTAGCTTCTATATTTGTTACAATGTTTCTTAAACTGCAGGCTCAGAGGCCAGCAAGGCAGGCGGGGAATGTTGCAGTCCTCCATCACTGAAGCAAGCAAGCCTCATGTTAGTTTTAAGCTGCCTGGCTGCCGGCTGCCATCTTGGCTGGCAGTTAATTTGCATATCGCCCTGATTAGCCAATGGGAAGGGTAGCGGTCGTACACCAATTACCATGTTTCTCTTTTATTAGATAGGATGGTGTGTATAGGCCACTTTGAGTAAGTTATGTACTTACACAATGTACTATGTATTTTTGCTTTTGTGTAGTGGGTATGCAGAGGTGCATGTTATGAAGAATTCACCTTTGGTTAGTATGTGCAAGTTGACTGCAACTCAATTCTGTGCCTCATCAGTTGTCCTTTTTTCTCTAATGTCATTTATTTTTCTGACACCAACAGAGACTTCAGGTGGGGAAAAAAGAGAATCTAAATTAGGGAGAAATACTTAGCTTCTCCCTATATACCTCCTAACAGGTATTTTAAGGTGTAGCCCATTGGTGCCTGCTTATTTCCATAATAACAATGATATTCACGACACTTTCTTAACTCTATTTTAGCAGAGTAAAACAGTCACTTAGAAATCATGTAACTAGAAAGTCACATCAGATAGAGAGCTAATTAGCTGTTCAGTTTTCACATTTTGTTGGGGTTATTTCCCTTATCAGGCTTCTATTTAATACCTCTCATGCTCAGTTTTTTTCATTAAATGTTTCAGATTAATTCTTCTTTAGTGTTGTTAAATGTAGTTATTAGAGGTACCCAATGAGTGGTGGACACACTGCCCATTCCTGATTCCCAGAACTTAAGTGAGCCACTAGAAAACAGAGTAGCAGTATTCCTCAATCGATGCAAAGATTATGTTACGGTTGTTTTACAATGCATTTGAGATGTTACCTCAAAAATTCGTAAGGTGGTATACTCCAGGTGCCAGCCGGTATCCCTGAAAGCACTGCTTCACGCCATAGTGCCTCAGGAAGGTTCTGATGGATCTTTGGGAATATGATCGAATCACCTTAATGTCATGAGACAGATGCCATTAGAAGAACTTAAGGAAAGGACTGGTGAACTGTTTTTGGAAATTTTAAAAAATGTATAGCGTGATCATATTTGATAGGTGAAATTTGGGGGACAGATGAATTACAGAAGATTGTACAAAAGTATTTAGTATGTGTATACTTTGAGTAACAATAGGTTCCTCAGTTTACTTAAAATATGAATCAATTCATATATTTTCATTTATTTTTATTTCTACTCACTAAGTTAAAAACACACATTGTAAATAAAATCAATGTCTTCCAAAAATAAGATGTTGGGTTTTCATACCTGAAATGCTAATTTCCCTTCATTCCAGTGACTGGTTTATCTGATCCATACTAATTTGAGGCATAATTTTAATTTTGACATCCATAAGTTTCTAAATACCAAATATTTTGCATGATTTTCAAGTTAAGTCATTTCATCCTAAGTAATGTGAAATTATTTGCAGACTTTATCCTACTAATCATGAATATTCACATTTCCCTGCAAAATTATTAAGTATTGTTGACTATAATTTGTTGTCTAGACCCTCTCCATACAATGCAACTTAATACCTTTCTCAGATTTGATATATTTTGGATTTCAAATATATTTGACTACAAAGGTTTTGAACAAGCAATGATGGACCTGAACTGATATTGATATTCTTTGGTTCATCCCATGAAGCCCACTTTCATGCTGTTAGTTGTCGAATGGAATCTGGTGACTGGAGGGCATGGCTTCTCCAGCTGTGATTCTATTGGATGCTTGTTGGTGTTGCTAATAAGTTCCATAGTTTTATAAAGAACTTGGGTTTGTAATCATTGCATACAACTGGAATATATTCTGGATTAATTATTTGAAAACATTTTTGTGAGTGTTGGATGATGAAACAAAGCACTGAGTACATCATTCTCTATTAAATACAGTTCATATGTATTGTAACTATAGCTGTTCAACTCACAGTGCTTATCAGTGCTCCTAAAAAGATATGTGATGGTGAAGAATATGTCCTCAACCTGTGTCACCTATATCATTGGACTATCTTGTTTCACTTTCCATTTTTTGCATTCTATTCATTCCTTCTAAATAAGATAATCATATATTAATAATAAAAGTCATGATTTCATAATTCTCCAGTATAACTTGTCAGTTTTTAATGCTCCTAAATATATACACCAATTGTAACATCTGTAACATTTTAAAAAAAATATATTTTATTGATTTTTTACAGAGAGGAAGGGAGAGAGATAGAGAGTTAGAAACATCGATGAGAAAGAAACATCAATCAGCTGCCTCCTGCATATCTCCTACTAGGGATGTGTGCCCGCAACCAAGGTACATGCCCTTGACCGGAATCGAACCTGGGACCTTTCAGTCCGCAGGCCAATGCTCTATCCACTGAGCCAAACCGGTTTCGGCACATCTGTAACATTTGACATCCAAATACAACTTGTCCCTTGGACTTAACCATACATTTGGCTTAAAGAATTTTTAAATGTCTTTTTAAAGTTGGAGCAAGTGATTGCTTTGCCCTGAGCCAAATCATTCCTTTCTACTCTCTGTACAATTACGTTAATTATATTTTATTAAAATTCCCAGAGGCCTTAGCTCTAAACTAAAGGCCAATATGTACTTTTTATTAGTTGTAATTAATATTGACTACGTGTGTGTGTATGTGTCTTTTTTTTTTTACAGTTACATTTCAAAGAGGAGATGGAGGACTAATGAGCAATGGAAGGTATGCTAAGGAGATTCTTTTATTATTATTATTATTATTCCCATTTGTAATCAGGATGAGGGAAACTATAGTAAGAGGTTTTATTGTAATAAACGATCACTTACAAGTCTGAGAATTCTAGGAGGAATTAAATGGCTTACCACAGGTTTAATGATCTATCTGTTGTGCACTTTAGAGAAATCAAGTCCAGATGTTTCATATCTCCCAGATGTCCCTGAAGAAATTAGTAGTAAATATCACAAGGAATGTGTTCATTTGTTAGCAGGATTTTTATTGCATTAATTAGACATTAGCAAATGAAGTTGCTGTTGTTTAAGACTCCTTATTGGCTCTCACTAAATTGCAGTGAGTGAACAATTACACATAATCGATCACAAAGTAAATGATTCATATATGATGAATAGGCTGTAGATTGATAGGACTGGATTCCACAACTTTAGATACTCAATTGAAATTGATAAAATCTGATGACAAACTCATATATACTCATCTATTTTCCCTTTGCCAATATGAAGATTGTAATTAGGCTCTGGTAATAACTTCCAATCTCCCATTTAATCAATATTTTTGCAAAAAGAGATTAGGTCTAATGAGAACTACTGTATGTAGCAAGAAAGCAGTTGGATCTTCTTATTGCAGTTTCCATAGAAACTCATGTTTTTCTTAGGGATTATACCAGAATTTCTATACAAAAAAAGAGTACAATGGTTATAAATGTTGCTATTTACCTGTAAATAATTTAATAATCTATACAGGAATTAGAATCCCAACTTTAATATTAAATATGTGAATTCTTTATTAGCTATGATGCGAAGAAAGTTTTCTTCATGGACTTTATGCACATGCCGCATGAGATCACACTAGATCTTTTATTACCTTAGAAGAAAACTGTAAAATATACCCCTTATATTTTGCAATTTAGAAAACCTGGAAATGTGCTATTGATGGAACAGTATAAATACTATTCATTAATTTTCCTAAAGTACTTTGCCCTAAATCAAGCATGAGGCTCATAACAGGGATTACAGCATTCAGGGGACAGATAAATATGGAGCTTGCAGGAATCAAGGCAGCAATAGCCCCAAGTCCTGGAAATGGCTGATACTGAGCAGTCACTCTGAGCAATTGTTCCCTTGAAGTGCCAATTCATCATCAAACCTCATTTGGGGATCCTGCTATGTTACTGATTCCCACCAGTTTCAGGGCAGATGACAGAATTCACTTGGATGTCAGCAGAATCCCAGGCAGGACCCTCTGCTTCCACTGACAACTATATATAACCTAATGAACTGCTAAAGTTTCTTCATTTTAGAAAGCGTACACATTTTAATTTGAAGTAAATTAAAATCTTAAATTAATTTCAGTGCATGAGACTGGTGTCCGCATCTCCCACTGAGCTCACGCGTTGATTTCTTTTTAATTTCTGTTTTAGCCGTCCAGGTCTTCTAAATGCTGGGGACCCCAATTATCCATGGCTTGCTGATTCGTGGCCAGCCACAAGCTTGCCAGTCAACAATAGCAATAGTGGCCCAAATGAGATTGGAAATTTTGGGCGTGGAGGTAAGTAATGTTTTTCAAAATTTTGCTATTTGTTTTCTTGGATTTTCTAGATTTTTTAAAGATATACCAAAGAGTATTTTTGATAATTAAAATTAGTGAAGTGCATATACTAATAGCATAATACATTTGTGGAATATTTTATTATAAAACTACTAGGGGCCCGGTGCACGAAATTCGTGCACTGGGTGTGTATATGGGGGGGAGTGTCCCTCAGCCCAGCCTGCCCCCTCTCACATCCTGGGAGCCCTCAGGCGTTGACCCCCATCACCCTCCAATTGCAGGATCGGCCCCTTGCTGAGGCCTGATGCCTCTGACAGAGGCAGGGGACCCTCATTTCCCCCATCACTGGTTCTGCCCCCAGCCCAGGCTTGATGCCTCTGGCCCAGGCATCAGGCCTGGGCAGGGGACCCCCAGACCCCTCCGATTGCTGGCTCTGCCCCTTGCCCAGGCCTGATGCCTTGGCCAGAGGCGTAGACCCCCATAACCCTCCGATCGCCTGATCAGCCCCTTGCCCAGGCCTGACGCCTCTGCCAGAGGTGTCAGGCTTGGATAGGGGACCCCCATCTTCCCCTGATCACTGGCTCTGGCCCCCGCCCAGGCCTGAGGCCTCTGGCCCAGGAATCATGCCTGGGCAGGGGACCCCCATCTCCCTCTGATCGCTTGCTCCACCCCCCGCCCAAGCCTGACGCCTCTGACCCAGGTTTCAGGCCTGGGCAAGGGGACCATCATATCCCCCCAGTCCCCGGCTCCGCCCCCACCCAGGCCTGATGCCTCGGCCAGAGGAGTTGACCCTCATGACCCTCATCACCCTCCGATCACCAATCACCGGATCGGCCCCTTGACCAGGCCTGAGGCCTCTGGCAGAGGTGTCAGGCCTGGGCAGGGGACCCCCAGCTCCCCGCGGTTGCAGGCTCCGCCCCTGCCCAGGCCTAACGCCTCCGGCTGAGGCATCCGGCCCGGGCAGCGGGGACCCGCAGCTGCAGTGGCCCCGTGATCATGGGCTCCGCTTTAGGCCCAGGCAAGGGACCCCTAGCTCCCGGGACTGCCAGCTTCGACCGTGCCCAGCTCCCATCGCTGGCTCCACCCCTACTTCCTGCTATCTCTGGCCAGGGCGGAAAAGGCACCTGATTCTCCGATCATGGCTGGGGGGCAGGGCAAAGGCGGCCCCAGGGCCGCCTTTGCCCTGCCCCCCAGCTCTTAGCTCCCCCCTGGGTTTCCGATCACTGTCAGTGGCAGGGGGCTTCTTCCTCCTTTCCCTTTTGCCTCCCTGCATTGTGCCTACAGATGCAAATTAACCGCCATCTTGTTGGCAGTTAACTGCCAATCTTAGTTGGCAGTTAACTGCCAATCTTAGCTGGCAGTTAATTTGCATATAGCCCTGATTAGCCAATGAAAAGTGTAGCTCGTACGCCAATTACCATTTTTCTCTTTTATTAGTGTTGATTTTGCTATATTACCTTGAGTAAAACTAAGTTTTTAAGGAAGTCATTACTAACCAAGAAGATAAATATTCATAATATATTTTGTTTTTAAGACTATTAGTACAAGATTACTAAAATCAGGAACTATGCTGCTAAACAGAGCTTATAATTTTGGTCTAGTTATTTCACTTCTCCCATTCATTCATCATATATTTATTGAACATGCGCTTTGTACCTGGCATTATGGCAGACAGTAAAAATATAATATCAATATTAAGAGAAATGGTCTTTATGCTCACCTATCTAATAATAAGGTAATATGCAAATTGGTTGGGACGCTGTCATGTAATGACCAATCAGCAGGCTGTGTGAGCAGCAGGTGTGGGCAGGGATTTGCAGCATCGGGGATGCTGGTGGGAGAGGCAGGCCCGGCAGAGGGCGGCCTGCACTCCCCACGTGGCAGTGGCAACTGTAAGTGCTCCCGATGGCCGCTGCCACTTGCCCAGGGCCGGTCTGGGGTTCTGGCAAGCTGCCGATGGCCTCTGCTGCTTCAAGGGCCCAAGACTCAGGCAATGAGGGCTGAGCAAGACTCAGGCAAACCTCAGTGGCAGTGATGGCTGAGGCTCAGGCAGCCTCGTGGCCGGCAGTGGCAGCAGCAGAGGCATGATTGGGGGCATCACCTTCCCCTGATTGGCCGGTCACCTCCCACAGAGGGAGGCCAGACTGTGGCTTAGGTCCACTCCCCACGGGCTCCTGGACTGTGAGAAGGGCAGGCTGGGCTGAGGGACGCCCCCCAAGTGCATGCTCTCATAATCCGGGACCCCTCAGGTAGGGTCCAGTCCCATCACAGCATGGCTCTGGTTCCCCAGGCCTGCAGGCCAGGGGGGCAGGGACTAAGAGGCCAGTCTGATTGCAGCATGGCTCCAGTTCCCCAGAGCCTATGGGCGCAGGGAGGGAACCAGAGGCCAGTCTGATGGCAGCATGGCTCCGTTCCCACAGCTCCCTCCGGCCACCATGCCACAGGTGGCCAGCTGGGGCCCACATCTCCCTCCTGCTGCCATGCTGCACTCAGCGGGACCCAGGACTGACTCTCACCACAGGTGGCCAAATCCAGGACTGACTCCCACCGTGGGCAGCCGGGACCCAGGACTGACTCCTGCCGTGCCGGCCGGGACCCTAGTCTGGTGTTTGGTCGTCCATCTGGATGTTTAGGTCATGACGGACCCTGGCTCTTTATATATTAGTATAATGAGTATACACTTAAAGATAACATGTTGAGTGAGAACTTCCCTGTAGTTCTGTAATTGATATCTGGCACCCCAAATAAAAGACAAAAAGGTGCTAAGTAGCTGACATGCTGAAGTGTCCAAAATTTGGTGCCAGGGTTCTTTCCATAGGTCTTTATAGGGAGATAGGATTGGACCTACTATAAATATTCACCACTCCCCCCCCCCCATCTTTCCATCCAGTCAATAAGAGATCAGTGGGTTTAGAGAAAGACTTGATTAGAGAAGTCTCTGGTCCCAGTGTTTAATTTGGCACATATATATGAGTTTTCCATTGGCAAAAATTTGTGCAGACAGAAAATGGACTTGAGCTGTGCTGCCAATACCCCACATGAAAGCTGCCCATTGGAAGTAAGACAGTGCTATGAATGGAGTGTTACTTAAGTCAATATCTGAAGCAGAGTTAAGAATTAATCAAAAAAGTGACAAAAGATGTGTGGAGAATAAACTATCATAATTTAAGGGACAGATATAAGGTAGATATTGACCTATTGGAGAAATTAATTATCTAGTGACTTGAATATAAAATGCAAGACAGCAAAAGTGGTAAAAAAATCACAGAGTGCCTTCTAAGCCACACAGAGACTTTAAACTTTCTTCAAAGCATGACCAGAAGCCACTCATAGATTTCTAAGAGGAGAATTCTAGGTTCCAAATACTGCTTTAAGTCATCCAGCTCATTGCTGGGTGGAGAATGCAGTTACAGTGGAAAAATTAGGTGATTAATTAAGAAGGTAGTGCTGTAATTCAAGAAAGTTTGGATAAATCCACTGGAAGATTTCTATATTTCTAGGTAGATTAACTGCAGGAAACCCAGGACTAGATTCAACTATTCTGAGTCTATTAGCCTTAATGGTGGATTTCACATGTATGAGTATATAAATATATTGACTTAAAAGAATAATCATGGATGCTGGCTTTTTCTCTTTAAAAATAGAATACCACTCAGCCGATGTGGCTTAATGGTTGAGTGTCGACCCATGAACAAGGAAGTAAAGGGTCCATTTCCAGTCAGGAAAAATGCCTGCGCTACTGGCTCAATCTCCAGTAGTGGGTGTTCAGGAGGCAGCTGATTAATAATTATTTGTCATCATTGATGTTTCTATCCCTCCCTCTCCCTTCCTCTCTGAAATCAGTAAAATAAATAAAATTATTTTTTTAAAAAACAATGAAATATCAATGCCAGTTTGAATATCATTAAAACAGTATTTCAAATAATAGTTATTAAGTATTGTATAAGTATGCATTCTGTTAATACCAACTATAAGAAGGCGAACTCCCTCCTATTCTCCAAATAAAATACAGAAAATAATCAATCTTAGCTCTTAGGTGTGTAATGAGAATTAAATGGATGATACACACACACACACACACACACACACACACAGGTTTAGCACAAACCTTACCATACAATCAGTGGGCAACATGCATCATTAGAGTAAATAAGAGAATAGAAAGTAAGTTTTCAGACCATTCCACTTCTAGTTTACTTTCTATAATTTAGCACACCCTGTTCAGGATTCCTACATGGCCAATGCCTCAAAGTGGCTGCCTTCTCTGCTCGACCAAACTCTGAGCCTGCACTGTAGGCTATCACTCCTCCATGGGTACGTTCTGTACTTGGGTATCTCCTCACCAGGTAGGCAGAACATGCCCTCTTGACCTACCCAGACTGCCTGTGTCAAAACAAATTCTGTTCCTAAAGCTCTTTTTAAAATTTACCTTTATTGTTGAAAGTATTAAACATGTCCAAATTTTTCACCTCTTGACCTCTTCCACCCACTTCCACCCCCTCTCCAAGCCTTCCCCACACTATTGTCTGTCCATGGGCTATGCATATATAAGTTCATTGGTTAATTGCTTCCCACCCACCCCATTCCCTGTGAAATACATCCATCTGTTCCATGCTTCTATGTCTATGGATCTATTTTGTTCATCAGTTTATTTTGATCATTAGATTCCACATATAAATGAGACCATATGATACTTGTCTTTCTCTGACTGGCTTAGTTAGCATAGTATTCTCCAGGTCCCTTCATGCTGTTTCAAAGGGTAAGAGATCCTTTTTACAGCTGCATAGTATTCCATTTTGCAAATGTACCACATTTTTTAATCCATCCATCTATTGATGGGCACTTGAGATATTTCATGATCTTAACTATTGTAAATAATGCTACTATGAACATAGGGGTACATATATACTTTCTGATTGGTGTTTCTGGTTTCTTAGGATATATTCCTAGAAGTGGGATCACTGAGTCAAATGGAAGTTACATTTTTAGTTTTCTGAGGAAACTCCACACTGTTTTCCAATATGGTTATATCAGTCTGCATTCCTACCAGCAGTGTACTGGCATACCTTTTTCTCCAAATCCTAGCCAGCACTTGTTGTTTGTTGGTTTATTGATGCTAGCCATCCTAGCAGGTGTGAGGTGGTAACTCATTGTAATTTTAATTTGCTGTGCTAAAGCTTTTTCTTTTGATGTAGTCCCATTTGTTTATTTTTACTTTTGTTTCCCTTGCCCTAGGTCAGCGGTTCTAAACCTGTGGGTAGCGACTCCTTTGGGGATCGAACCACCCTTTCACAGGGGTCGCCTAAGACCATCGGAAAACACATATATAATTACATATTGTTTTTGTGGTTAATCACTATGCTTTAATTATGTTCAATTTGTACCAATGAAATTGGGGGTCACCACAACATGAGGAACTGTATTAAAGAGTCGCGTCATCAGGAAGGTTGAGAACCACTGCCCTAGGCAATGTATCAGTGAAGATTCTGCTAAGTGAGATGTCTGATATTTTGCTGCCTATGTTTTCTTCTGGGAGTTTTATTGTTTCGTGGCTTACTTTTAAGTCTTTTATCCATTTTGAGTTTATTCTTGTGTACAGTGTAAATTGGTCTAGTTTCATTCTTTGAATGTGCCTGTCCAATTTTACCAACACTGTTTATTGAAGATACTGTCTTGACTCCATTGTATGCTCTTGCCTCCTTTGTCAATTATTAATTGAGCATAATGGCTGGGGTTGATTTCTGGGTTTTCTGTTCTGTTCTATTGATCAATATGCCTGTTCTTGTGCCAGTACCAGGATGGTTTGATCATATTGGCTTTGTAGTATAGCTTGATTCCTTCAACGTTGTTCTTTCTAAAGATTGCTGTGGCTATTCGAGGTATTTTTTTGGTTCCATATAAATTTTTGGAGTATTTGTCTGGATCTGTGAAATATGCCATTGGCATTTTGATAGGATTTTTAATCAGTCAAGGAATAGTTTCCTCTTTTACATTTTGTGTTTGTATTGGAATAATACACCATTCAATTTTTATATAAAGGAATAAATACCTAATGATGGAGGAAAATAATTATTTTTCAATTTCTAGCAGGCTACATTAACATTTAAATTTTCTCCATCTAATTTAGCCAAAGGTTTCATTTGTGGGTTTTCAAGGTTTTGCTTATATTTCTACCTCATTTCCATGACATGAAATATATTACAGATGAACATCAGGGCCAAGCCAATGTTTTTGCAGGGTCCACGGAATCTATTTTCAGTAGTAGACATTTTAGATATTTACTATGTACCAGAAATAGTGTTGGGAAGTTTTGTACTTTTTTTTCATTTTCTTTGCACAATAAATATTTGAGATAGATAAACATATTTCATTTTTAAATGTAAAGAAAAAAAACACTAAGGTTTTCAAAATGATTAATTTGGCATCTAGATTTAGAATGCAAGTCTGACAGATTCAAGAGCCTAGGTCCTAAAGACAGGGCTCACAGCTAGGATTGTAGTACAGCCATATTCATTGAGAAGAATTATCATGTACACTGACATTTCCCTTTAAAAATGGAACATCAATACATTTGGAATGATAAAGTTTCTCATTGTTGCAAGAGTCTTCATTTTGGCAATATAAATTATTAAAAATATATTTAACCATTAAGTGAGTGCTTATACTCTGTAAAATACTATATGAGGAAAATATGGGAATACAGATATAAATCTTTTATGTTTCTGTCCTCAAGTAACTATGATACAGTAATGGATACAGGCATTTATACAATTAATTATGCCAGGAAAAAAATAAATAAATTCATTTTTAACCAAGATATTAGAAAACTACAGAATGCTTCATGAGTGATTCCAACTGGATGAAAGATTTTCTGGTATTCATAGGTTTCAAACTCAAATGTTAACAAGTGCCAGTCAGCCAACCTGAAGTGCTAAGGATGGTAGATGTGAACTGTGCAAAATGGAAAATAGGAAGCCTGTCTAAAGATGGCAGCACCTATTCTGGTGCAAGCTTTTGTGGGGAAGTCTGGCCAGGTTCCAAAGCACCTGATGTTAGAGGATTTCCCCCACACCCTGTATTATGCATATGCTTCCAATTTGTCCATGGTAGGATAGAATACAAGTTATTTTTTAAAAATGTAAGAATGATCAAATAACATTTGAAGGTAATATGCAGCCCCCCCAAAATCAATATAGAAGCACTTGGACTTGAAGGCTGACTAATTTCGTCCAACAGAGAGAGAGGTTTTGTTTTAGAGCCACAGCCTTAGCTTTTTTAGAATAACATTGAACACACAACCGCTTCCAAAGCTTGTTGTTGGAGTGACTCACAAGTTAAATCTTAAAACTTTGGAGAAGCTCAAGTTCAAGGTACTGGGAAGTCGGGTCCCATACTAGTTAATATTTATCAATGAACGACTTTGTGGAAGTGGCAGAAACTGATAACTTCCCCAGAGTGAAGGATTTATTTCCACAATCAATTTTTACATATTATTAAATATTAAAAGTTTTGATAATAAAAATGGAAGTGGAACTTGAGAATGAAATATGCTGCTTCATCATCAAATTTTAAATCAGCCCTAACCAGGTTAGCTCAGAGGATAGAGCGTCGGCCTGTGGACTCAAGGGTCCCAGGTCTGATTCCAGTCAAGGGCATGTACCTTGGTTGTGGGCACATACCCAGTGGGGAGTGTGCAAGAGGCAGCTGATCGATGTTTCTCTCTCATTGATGTTTCTAACTCTCTATCCCTCTCCCTCTCTGTTAAAAAATAAATAAAATATATATTTTAAAAAAATTTAAATCAGTTTATAACTAAAAACAAGAAAGTAGTTGTGAAATTCTGAAATTACAAGATGATTTTATTTGCTTATACACCTTGATGAAATGTTCAAATTTGAATATGTTTAACAATCTTATATTCATTTAAAATATTTACTTCAATAAAGTATATATCCACTCACATGTAAAACAGGTTGGAATTTCAGGCTTCAGAGTCTTCAGAAATACCTAAATTATACAGTGTACAGAATCTCTCTATATAAAAGCCCAGCGACCGTACGGCAGAATAACCAGAACGACATGCCAACCAGTCTCTATGACATGCACTGACCATCAGGGGGCAGATACTCAACACAGGAGCTGCCCCCTGGTGGTCAGTGCACGCCCACAGTGGGAGCGCTGCTCAGCTGATGGGATGAGCAGCTGCTCCTACAGCGGGCTGATTCCCACAGGCCACGCCCCCCACCAATGCACAAATCTGTGCACCAGGCCTCTAATACATTATAAATGTCTTGTTACTGTTGTAAAGAAGACAAATTTTAGCTTTTTTAAATATGAAAACAAAATAAATATTTTTGTATATCAAATATTGTTAGCTACCATTGAAAACTTTGAGGATATTTTGACTAAGTTCCTACTTAAACTTCCTCCTTGTGATGATAAATTGGTTTTTGGTACTAACATGATTTGGTTTATTATTTAATGTTACAATACTATAACTAGTTGAAAATTTCCTATAATGAAAAACTAAAGTTGGTTGATGTCCTCAAGTTCTATGAACTGTGGCTTTTAGAATATAGATTATTAAAAAACATATTATAATTAGATTCACTTTTAACTCTCCATGATTAAAAATGGTGTTATTTAGTGATTTATTTATTTTTATTGTTTTAGATTTCAGGAGAGAGATGGTAGTTCTGAATTATAAAGCATGACATAAAACTAATTTAGCACACCAAAATAGTAAATAATAAGTGGACTGTTTGATATTCAGTATAGTTCCTAAAGTTTAATTTTACTCTTGTTGTATTACAACTTGAAACTCTAATTCTCCACTTCTAAGAGATGGAAGCATAAATTAAACTCTGACTACTCAGATTGCTTTTTATGGAGTTAAATCCTGCTGCATTGTGAAAATGACATATTCATGAAAATTTTATTTTGTTATCCAAGAAAAAGAAATTGCTACCATAACTTACACTCCATTTCTGAAGCTGTGAAATCAAATCAGATAAACAGCAAATTGAAACTTCAGAAAAATGTACCTTATAGTTCCATCTTATAATTTTGGAATTTTTTGCATCTATTCAGCAGTTGTACTTTATGTCCTTTGGAAAAATATATTTTCATCCATTGTTTGTATATTCACACTTATCATTGCTTCTGAAAAGAGGCAATACTTTTATTGGTTCTAAAACAGAGTGAACAACTGAGAGCATTTTTTTGTAGTGGAATATCCCAAAATTCTCATTCATAGTTGAAGAAAATGGAGAAAGATGTGTGGTAAGCAGCGAGACATGAAGGACGAGCGGTAGGCCTGCCTGTCACCAGGCTGACAGCTTGGCGAAGGTTGTACATCATCTATCCTTCATTGGCTCATGAAACCCATTTCAGCTGAAATGCAAACATGCAGGATGACACATATATTTTTCATCTTCAGTCCTGATAGTTCTGGGCTTCCTGTGCATCATTAAATTGTTTCATTTTCCTATGTTCACCACAGATGTGCTGCCACCGGTTCCAGGCCAAGGGGATAAAACAGCAACGATGCTCTCAGATGGAGCCATTTATAGCAGCATTGACTTCACAACCAAAACCACTTACAACAGCTCTAGCCAAATAACACAGGCTACCCCATATGCCACGACACAGATCCTGCATTCCAACAGCATTCATGAATTGGCTGTTGATCTGCCTGATCCACAATGGAAAAGCTCAATTCAGCAAAAAACAGATCTGATGGGATTTGGTTATTCTCTACCTGATCAGAATAAAGGTAACAATGGTGAGTCAGGTTCTTATTTCTTGAGGATTTCTTTTTACATCATTTGTGCATGAGATAGAAATTAGTATTTGTTGTTCAGTTCAGTGATTCATTACCAGGTTCACTAAACTAAAAGCATATATCAGCATGTATTCAGTACCTTGCACAATTCCTACCACCACCACGACTACCAACCCACCACCACTGTCACCACCGCCACCGTTGCTACTACCAAACACCGACACCGATCGTTTTCATCCTTTTAGCTCTTTATCAATAGTGATCAGTAATCCATCTCAACTTCCATTAGGCAGGATAGGCCAAACATTCCTCCACTGTCCTCCAACATCTGCTTCTGAGTTGCTAACTGCATGTTCTGCATGGGCTTGTGCTGTGAACTAATCACATGATGCCACTGTGACCTCTGCCCTTTAACCCTTAGCCTTACTTTACATCCCTGACTACCGATTGGCTGAGGGATTGTCTAATAGAATGCCACACAACCAGTCACAGGATTTCAGCACCACCAGCTCTCACAACAGCTCAGAGCGGAGTGGCAGTCTCTCAGGTTGGTCTCATCGCAGTAAGGAGAAATATTTGTTTGTCACCAGCATATGACCTGTGTTCCTAACAACCATGAGGAAAACTGAATCACAGTCATGATCAGGCATTTATCTTTCATGACAATAGCAGTTTATCCTAATGAAACCATGCTTGCCTGTAGGGGTAAAAATCACTGTCACCCCTTATGTACTAAGTGTACAAGGATATATTTACTGAAAAGTAGTGCCATTTTACTGAATATTGTTCATTAAAGAGTGAATGTATTTGATCTGCCTAGAACCCTACTTAAGCCTCAAGAGAACCTTACAGTAAAATGATCATACGGGAAAGTCAACTACATAGTGTGGACACTAAAAAATGAGTTCAACTGAAATGCAAATAATTTTGGAGATTTTCATATTAGGATTTCGGTGATATTTTTGGACAATCTTTACAAAATGTTATGTAATACATTTTTTGTCTATTAAATGACATTATTTAAAGTAAGGTGCTAACACCATACTAAATAAGAATGATAATATGGGACATTCCCTTCACATTTAATTTCCCCCCAAATATAGTCTCTCATACTGATAATTTTTTCTATACTGTAAATTTTAATATATATTTGAGATGTATGAGCCAAACTACAACTATAATGTAGGTATTGTATAGGGGAAAATATATTTTACTGGACAGGAATATATACCTGTCATAAGTAATATCAGTGATATCCTCCAGGCCAAAGGATCCTCACATCTAAAATTCACAGGTTGCAGTAGGCACACTCTAACTCCCAACCATAACAGGTACGTTGTATGACTGATGACTTTATGTGCACATTTCTAATTAATTCCATGACCTTACTTGCTTAATTTTTCATATTCATGATATCCCATATTTTACAAAGGTGTTTTTTTTAAAAAACTTCAAGCTTTTTAGTAAAGGAATATAGTGTATTATATGTTACATAACTACCAGGCATCAAGACCATAAAGAGTTAATTCTTTATATCATTAGAGTAACA